>NW_006408676.1:4301155-4308337 GCF_000296735.1 Chrysochloris asiatica | reverse complement strand
ATACCCATGGCATAGCTTTCAGAATCACAGAAACTCACAAGCCACCAAAGTACAAGAAACTGACAGATGAGTGGTGGTAGCTATCACTTTGGGGTGAGTTAACTAAATGTTTGACCAAATACAGTTAGGTGATTTTTAAGTTGATAATTTTGTATGATCTGTTAATGATGTTATAAGTTTGGGCAGAAGCATTTTCCTCACTCATGTTTTAGAGTATGTATGTGATATCCTTTCTCTTTAATTTAGCATTCACAGCTCATTAAATCACATGTGTGTCCATTTTAAAATTAAACTTACTAACTTTGGGTGGCCTGCTGCTATTTGAAATACTAGTAGCATAGCTTCCAGAATCACAGCAGCAGGTAAGCTACAATAGTATGACAAAATGGCAGACAAGTAGTGGATACATGATCATATATATTTATTTTTATGTAAATGCATATATATATATATACCATAACTGGAAGATTATACTCTCCTTAGGTATGTATTGATAGTTTACATATTTGTGTGCATAAGTACATATATGTTGTAGTTAAATGCCATTAAGTCGGTTCCAATTCGTAGTGACTCAGTATAGTGTTTCTGAGAAGTAGCTGGTAGGTTTGAATGGCCAATCATATTTTTAGAAGTCTAGTACTTCTCCTACACTGCTACACCTAGATCAGAAATATATATATATATATGTAAATTATTGCATAAGAGCCAAAAATTGTGGTCTTTATATTCAGGTAATTATGATTTTCATCCAAATTCTATCACTTTGTGGAAGTATAATTTTGGGAGGTTATTTAATTGGCCCTCTCCAAGTGTGGCACTGTAGGATAAACACTGGACCACAAGGTCAGTTTGAACCACAAGGTTGGCAGTTCAAACTCACCAGCCGTTCATTAGAAACCCTATAAAGGATGACTATGCACCCAAACCCCTCTGCACACTTATAAACAACAAAACACCATAGGAAATAGCAATAGCATTTAAGTCCATCATGGTGTTTAGAGGAGTCCTAGTGTGTGGCGCAGCAGCCCTGGTCTGACACTAGCATAGCACTAGACTTCTAACTGAAAAGTTGGCCGTTCAAACCCACCAGTTGCTCCTTAGAAATCCTATACAGTGTTGCTGTAAGTCATAACTGATTCGGAGGCACTGAACAACAACCACAAGTGTAATGCAAGATGTACAGTTCAAACTCACCAGCCCCTCGTGGAAACCCTATACAGTGTAGGTATGAATTGGAATCAACTTGACAACACTTATCAAGTGTTATTAGGACAAGTACTTGAATACAAGGCCGTTTTGAACCACAACGTCAGCAGTTCAAACTCACCAGCTGCACCTCGGAAACCCTATACAGGATCCATATGAGTTGGGAAATGACTCCACGGCAGTTACCAACGAAAACAACAATGATGTTTTTAAGGAATAAACGAGATGTTGCCAGTGGTGGTGTGCTGTGGAGTCAGTTCTGACTCATAGTAACCCTGCAAAGGGTTTCCAAGGTTGTAAATCTTTATGGGGTCAGAAAGCCTCAACTTTTCCCACAGAATGACTAGTAATTTTGAACTGCTGACCTTGAGGTTAGCAGTCCAACTTGTAACCACTCGGTACCAGAGCTCCTTGTACGTAAGATAAGAAATGTACATTATATAGTTTTTGTTGTTGTTAAGTGCTATCAAGTGAGTTCCGACTCATAGTGACCCTGTATAGAGGGTTTCAAGGAGCAGGTGGTAAGATTGAACTGCTGACCTTGCAGTTCATACTGACCTTGCATTCCAGTGCATTAACCCACAGTGTCACACCAGAGTAGGCAACAATTGATAGTTATAGCTGGCATGTTACTAATATTTTTGCCACTATGATTAGTTGAAGAATACTCCCCAATTCTCTTGGGTGAGTAGTAGGAATTGGGATAGGGACGTTAACATTTCTGTCTGAAGTGTTTTGAACAAATTTATTCAGCATCATCTTAAAAGACTCAGAGAATTATCTGTTTGCTGCTGCTGTTGTTGTTTTCTTTAAATCAAGTGCTCCCTTTCAAGAGTGAATCATTTCTATTTTACAACTAGTGATCTATTGGAGAAATTCCCCTTTGGGGTTTATAAAACACAAGGGTCCAGGTGGCAGCTTGTAAAACCAGTTTCAGGGCAATAAATGTCACCTCCATACAAAGGAGAACTTGCTAAGAAAGTGTCTCTGGAGGGAATGAATTTCCTGCCACAAGAGCTGTCTCAGCCAGGCAGGACTGTCACAGGTGGGAATTGAATATCAGATGAGGGTTGCACTAATGTTCTCTGAGGGCCTTTTGCAGCCTGAAATACAAATATCCTGTGGCTTTTTCAGACAGTTTCTCTGAGTGTGGTATTCTGTGATTTCTGTATTGCTGGGATGCCTAGCTCCCTCCCTCCAGGTCGCCTCTGTTCATCAGTTTCAAGGCCCTGAAGGAATCTATCGTGAGGAAGTGAGATTACATTCTGAGAAAATGGGTGAACTGAAATGGGGATTAAACTCAGCCGAGTAGCCAGCTTCATTTAGCAGCTTGTGCAGTCTTATTAAGAAAATGCAGTGATCCAGAACACCAGCTCTCACCTTGCTCTCCTGGTGGCAGGATGACAGTACATGGAATTCTGGGGCAAAAGAATCAACCATCAAATCCTCTTAGTGCCTGACCAGCTTGGGCACAGGCCTGACTCCATTCAATGATCAAAGGATGTGGTCCTGATGCGAGTCAGCCTCTACCTGTCCTGTCTGCTCTTTCTGAGCATCTTTCAGATGGATTTCTTTTGTTGCACAGTTGGGCCCTGGGAATAGAGCATAAAATACATTTAGCATCAAGATTGAAATTAATCATGTTGTTGTTAAGTGCCATGGAGTCAGTTCCAACTCATGACGACCCTGAATAGGGTTTCCGAGGAGCAGCTTGTGGGTTTGAACTGCCAACTTTGTGGTTAGCAGTCCAGTGTGTATCCTATAGTGCCACATCAGTACTCCACAACTAACCATAGTGAAGGGAAATTAACAAAGTGGCTTTTGAAACCTCCACAGAGATCATCTATTCATCAGCAGGATCTGGGAAGATTTGTCTGGCTAGGAAGAATTACTAGAGCTCATATAATTAAAATCCCAGCTACTAATGACCTTAAAATTCAAAAAACAAAACAAATTTGCTTGTGCACATCTTAAATCCTCAGACTTTTTCCTCTTGTCACCTTTCTCTCTTCTCCCATCCCTGTCCTCTGTCTCTGTCTTTTTCATACACACACGCACCTACCTAGGCATGCAGGCACACAGATTCAAACTCTGGGCCTATTTTTATAACTTTCTGTGCTTCAAAGAACTATACGTACAGCTGGAAGGAAGGACCTTTGAGTCCTTTGTTTAGAGTCATTTAAGTCTTTCCCATCTATAAAATGGTAGAGTTATTTAGAGATATAGCTAGGCATTTTTGTGTTTATGACAACTCTCCAAATGTATGCTTATGCCATTATAAAGGCAGCCTTGGTGATTTTCAGATGGAAATATTATAGAAGACTGAAATTCTGCAATTATCTCTTTATATGTTATGGATGCCCAATGAGGAGTCCAGAGATTGCCTCATTTGCTGGCTACATCGCTGTTCATAAGTAAGTAATGTGACATACATCCTATATTGGCTCATAGAGATGGGAAAATTAGTTATGTCACATCTGAAAACCACTTTGCATTCATAGGTCATAAACTGAGAGAAAAATAAACCCCAAAGTTTCAGTATTCAATTTGTTTACTCTGAGCAAAATGCTACCTCTTAAACTGATGAGAGGAAGGTGGAAGAGATGGAAAAGGCTTTTAGGAGATCACTTTAAAAGCTCAAAAGGTGTCTGGGACATTAAATAGCTGTTAAAAGCTCTAGTTGGATAATTTAAGTGTAAATGAGTATGAACTATATGAATTAAATTTGCCTTAAAATACCAGTCTGAAAAATTAAGGAAAGATCATTTGAGACAAATACAGTTTGCCTTTTTTCAAAACCCTAATGTTTTGAGAAAATAGTTTCAGATTCTCAGTGAGAGCTAAATCCAGTCAGATGTAACTATCTCCAATGATCTTCCCATTAAAAGCTATAATTCAGTAATCATTATACTCATATTCAAATAAGTACATCAATATACAAGCACACACCACATAAAGTATATGAATATAACGTAAGCTTTTAAAGTCTTTTTCTATTATAAATAATGAATATATATACACATGTGCATTCATATATATAATTCACATTATGTATATACATATATAGGGTCTCTGGTAGCATAGTGGTTATGAATCGGGCTGTGAACCACAAGGTCAGCAGTTCGAAACTACCAGCTGTTCCGTGGGAGAAAGATGAGGCTTTCTGTTCCTGTAAAGATTTACAGCCTCAGAAACCCTGTACAGGGTTGCTATGAGTCAGAACCGACTCCACAACACATAACAACAACAATATATATATATTTATATATATATATGCAATGTATATCATGGAGAGTTCAGCTGTGAATCTGAATACATGAATTAAAATTTACAATTTAATTTCATACACTGGTTCATTTAATCCTATTAGATGCTACCTTTTATTTTTATTATTTTAAAAATCAAATTATTATGTCATACTATCTTTTAACTCCAAATATTCCAAATTTTAAACTTAATTTATAAAGAACATCTGAACTTCCTTCGGAGAACAGTCACTTCTGAAATAATGTTACTCTTAAACCAAATTTTCAACTTTTATTCTAAATTTGGAGCTGTCTTTCTCTATTAGATGCAATGAGTTTATTTTTAATTATTCATTAGTATTGTTATCGGTTTACTCTGCAAAATCATCCTTTTGTTTGATTTTAATGTGGTTTTCTTTAAAATGTAAACATTATGCATAATTTTTATAAGAAAAAAGCCTGTTCGGGTTCTCACATGTTCTCTCTCACCCTATCTATTTAGTACATAGTACCTTTTCTTTCTCTGCTCATCATGTGTTGTGTCTTTTGAAGAAAGGGGACCAAGTTTGACAGATGAGAAAATCCAGGCACAGAAAATTCCAAGACCTTGCCCAGGTTACAGTGGCAGCACTGTAGACGTTGGGTTATGAAATACTTTCCATTCTTTCATTTTCCACTGCTCCATTGCAGTATGGAGCCCTGGTATGGCACTGTAGGCTATGCACTGGACTACAAGTTCAGTTTGAACCACAAGGTTGGAGGTTCAAACTCACTTGCCACTCACTCCTTGGAAACCCTATACAAAGTTGCTATAAATCAGAACTGACTGAACAGTACTTAACAACAACATTTTAGTATACCACTAGAATTTAAGATGACCAGTTTACTATCATGTATGTGATATTTGAAGTTCTTAAGATCCCATCAAAAGTGACAATTTGATGTGTTGAAAAAAAAGATACAGAATGGTACTGGGGTTTGAGAGTATGGGAATTTCATATTAGGGATTTTTATTTGTCATGAGATCACTCTATCTCTTAACAGTTATGGGGTAGGACTAGTCACAGATGGTTGCAGAGTTTCAAGGGCATACATGAACCTCATACCTATGCATCATGTGAACTGTGCTCACTGCCATACAGGGTCAGTTTAAGAATTATCCAAAGCCTTGATTGCTATGAAATCATTGTTTTAATATGCACATTACCTTTTTAAAAATGTGTGTGCAATCAATATATAATAGTGTTTAACTATCCATCCATATACCAGCTAGAATCATCTTGCACAGTAAACACCCCATCATATGGAAAATACTGGCTTTGTTCATCTGATGGTTGTTGTTGTTAAGTGCTGTCAAGTTTGTTCTGACTCAGAGCAACCTTGTATGGAGTTTTGGAAGAACTCTGATCTTGTGGTTCAAACTGACCTTTCAGTGCAATGTTTATCCTACAGCACCAAACCAGGATAGCATTCATCAGTGTAATCCAGCTTCATTGCCTTCTCATTGTTGTTAAGTGCTGTTGAGTCGGTTCTAACTCATAGTGATCTTGTATAGTGTTTATGAGGCATGGCTGGTGGATTTAAACCGCCAACCTTGAGGTTTGTAGTGATGTGCTTATCCTACAGTGCCACATCAGGACTCTGCTATATGCCTAGAACACCTAAAAAGATCCTGAGTCAATCAAGGAAATAAGTGTCAGTGTGTAAGGGCTTCACATTTGCTAACATCTTATTGGTCCAAGCAAGTCACATGGCCAGGGCCAGACTCAACAGGATGAAGAAACAGACTCCTCCTTTTGTTGAGAGTTGCAGCAAAGCCACATAGCAAAATGGCTTGCATACAGAGACAAGAAGACTCTGTGACCAGTTTTGCAATCTACTACATCACATTATCACATGATACAACTTTTTAGGTGGAAGAGTAGAAGTCAGTAAAACAAGGTGTCAGATTGACACATTAAGGAAGACTTCCTAGAGTGGTTGACTTGTGTATAAGATTGTAGAGTACAAATGGAAGTTCCTTGAATTTAAGGAATCTAATTTGAACAACTGGAACCTGAAAGAACAGAGAGAGAGAGAGAGACATGGTGAGCAAAAGTTCCTAACAACAACATCCTTAAATGATGGCAAGACCCCTGATATTTCTCTACTCTCTGTGTTGTTGTTAGGATCCTTTGAATCAATTTCCACTTATTTCAACCCTATGTACAACACAATGAAATGCCGCCCAGTATTGCACCATCCTCATAATTGTTACTATGCTTGAGCCCTTCACCAAAGCTCCTGTGTTAATCCCTCTCCCAGATGATCTTCCTCTTTTCTGCTGACTCTTTAACAAACATGATGCTCTTCTCCTGACAACATGACTTGAGTCTCCATTTGTCATGATGTTGCCTGTTGGTCTAGTTGTATTTTCATCTGCTTTTTATTGAGATGTAATCCATGCTAAAGACTAGTTTTTGATCTTCATCAGTAAGTGGTTCAAATCCTCTTTACTTTCAGCAAGCAAAGTTATATCATTGGCGTATCATGGGTTGTTAATAAATCTTCCTCCAATTCTGATGCCATATTCTTTTTTATATATAGGGTAAGTAAAAGAGCATTGCCACAAAATCATAGGAAGCTTTGTTGTTGTTGTTGTTTAAAGTTTTTATGTGAATTGAATGATAGTTTACATTGGGGAGCATCAGTTTTACACTCATCCTATAGTATTTGTTTCACTGCAGTAATT
>NW_006408676.1:4299949-4301055 GCF_000296735.1 Chrysochloris asiatica | reverse complement strand
TATGATATTCTTGATATCATCCCACAACTCTTCTGGTTTTCAGTCTTTAGTGTTTAATGTATCAAATCTGTTCTTCAGATGATCTCTAAATTCAGGCGGGACATATTCAAGGTCATGTTTTGGCTTCCATGGACTTGTTTTAATTTTCTTCAGCTTCAGTGTGAATTTGCATATGAGTAATTGATGGTCTGTTCCACAGTCAGCCCTTGGCCTTGTTTTTTATTGATGAGATGGAGCTTTTCCATCATCTCTTTCTGCACATGTAAGTCTAAATTTGATTTCTATATATTCCATCTGGTGAGGTCCATGTGTATAGTCATCTCTTATGCTGTCTAAAGAAGGTGTTTGAAATGAGCAAATCATTGATTTTGTAGAATTCTGTCATGTGTTCTCCAACATCATTTCTATCACCGAGGTCATATTTTCAAACTACTGATCCTTCCTCTTTGCTCTCAACCTTTGCATTCCAATCACCAATAATGATCAATACATATTGATTGCATGTTTGATCAATTTTAGATTGAAGAAGTTGGTAGAATTCTTCTATTTCGTCCTCACTGGCTTTAGTGGTTGGTGCGTAAATTTAAATAATAGTGGTATTAACTGGGCTTCCCTGTAGGCACATGGATATTATCCTATTGTACCTCATGACTGATCTGGATATGTTCTTTTTGACAGTGAATGCAACACCATTCCTCTTCAATTTGTCATTTCTGGCCTAGTGAACTATGTGGTTATCCGATTCAAAATGGGCAATACCAGTCCATTTCAGCTTACTAATGCCTAAGATATCGATGTTTATGCATTCGATTTCATTTTTGACAACTTCCAATTTTCCCAGATTTATACTTTGTACATTCCATGTTCCGATTTTCAGTGGATGTTTACAGCTGTTAATCTTCATTTTGTGTTGTACCCCATCAGCAAATGAAGGTCCTGCGGGCTTTTCTCCCACTGGCTTTACTCCATTCATGTCACAAGGTCAACTCTACTTTGAGGAGGCAACTCTTCCCCAGTTGCATTTTGAATGCCTTCCAGCCTGAGGGACTCATTTTCTGGCACTATATCTCATAGTGTTTCTCTGCTATTCATAAGGTTTTCAGTGA
>NW_006408676.1:4297441-4299414 GCF_000296735.1 Chrysochloris asiatica | reverse complement strand
CTAGAATCCTCAGTTGCTCTGTCTCTCCATGTCATCATCTCTACCTCCATCTTTGGCATCACCGCTTCTTTGGGTACGGTCCCACATTCCGTTCCTGCTCTTCTCCCTTGATGGTCCCAGGGTCCTCTGCTCCAGGACTATAAGATTGACCACTCACCCTTTTTTGCTGCAAAACTTCTACCTTTATGGTTACGACAATCACAGTTACTCACTATTGAATCATGAGAGTCTTGTCCCCATCTCCTTTTGCCAGGGCTGTCTAGACAGGATAAAAACCACTCAGTGAGGATTCTACCTTCCTCTGCACATTCTGGATCTGAACTCCCTCTTGAAAATTTGTAAGCCATTCACTTTTTGCCTTTACAGCCTCCCTCCCCCATTATAGGTAGCCAATGCCTAATTTGCCCATCCCTATCAACAGAGGGGATGGGAATGATCCTTGCTGTAAAGATTCCTTCCCTCTTAGTTGGTATTTTAAGCTACTACATCCATAAGTATAGATCAAGTTCATCAGATTGTAGCAATTTACACTTGTTTTCTTTTTTAAAAAAAAATTTTTTTTCCCTCTTTTCCTTCCTCTGGTTGGGTTCTGAACATCCAGCCAGTGAAGCTAGGTCCAATGGGCACTATCTGCAAGTTTGGACACCCTTGTGCATCTCCCCTCACTTCATAGTAACTGAACACTCCACTCTCAGTTCTAGCCCTCCGTGGCCATTTCTTTGTTCATGGCCTTAGGAGTCCCCAGGTCTCACCGTACTTCAGGCCAGCCAGCTTTTACCAGACTCCAGGTTGATGGGGGTCTATGTAACTTGGTCAGACTCAGCCCACCTCTTCATTGCTGCTTTTCCCCTACTTGCTCTCACCAGTAGTCCAACGTTGTCGCCAGCACGCTTATATGCCTTCTCATGTATTCCCTTTGAGTTTCAGTCGTGGGGAGGGGTTTGTACTGAGGGACTTGATTTCTTGCCTTGATGGTTCTCCTGGCGAACAACTTGCTTCTTCTTGTAGTAGCCATTCAGACTGTCATTTTTGTATTTGGTTTTCCTTGATAGTCTTTCTTTCAAGAAGTATCTTCTGTTCCTCATCTACTCCAGGCTGGTCTTTTCAAGTAGGAATTTCCTATCTCAGAAGGTTCTGGATGGGGATCAGGATTCCACTTAAGGTCTTATACCCTACAAAAGTTCTGCAAGAAGCCTCTTTCACTGGGAAAGTTCTAGAACCCCTTTTAGGTATTCCAATCAGTTATAGGCTGAAGACGGGCTTACAAGTTTTCTATAATCATGTTTCCCGAGATTCATTTCTTTCCCACTCAAGTGTCTAATTTACAATAGTAGGCAAGGGAAACCAATATTCATAAGACAGTCAAGTGTCTTAACATTATTTCCCCTCTTTTACCCATTCAGCCTATGCCTTATTCCCTGTATCACAGAGCCCTTTTGTTTCAAGGTTGAGCGTACATCACTATTTACCTGTGTACCCATTTAGCTCATGCAAGCCTGCCTAAGTGTTCTGCTATCTACCTTGTTCTTATGTCCACCTCCCCCTTCTTGTGTATTGCCCACCCCAACACCTGAACTGTGATGTGTCTATCTCCTACCTGTGCTCTACCATCCGTGCCCCCTCCACCCGGTAAACAGCAAATAATTTTTCATAGGAACCTTTTTCAAACAAAAATATCAAAATGTGAAGCAGAAGGAAGGGAGTGATTAAATCTCCAGGATAGGAGCGGAGGCCTCTGGGACTATCAACGGAGAAGAGCTGAGAGCAGGACCCTACCCAGAGAAACATAGATGCCTGAGATGGAGGCAGAGATGATGACGTGGAGTGATGAAGCGACTGGGGACTTTGGACCCAGAGAGGGAAAGGGACTGTGGGCCGAAAACTGGGGGGGAGGAGGGGGAAGTGTAGGGGATGGGTTTCTGGGATATACCCTTTGGGTGGTTGATGATGCATGGAGGGGATTGGAACCATGA
>NW_006408676.1:4287576-4297121 GCF_000296735.1 Chrysochloris asiatica | reverse complement strand
CTTGGAGAATGAGCAGGTGCTTTGTTGTTATGTTGGGAAAAAATATTCCTTGGTACAACTTCCTGGCCTTTTTCTCACCAATTCAGTTTTCAGTTTTCTTAAACGTCTTCCTAATAATTCCCTGTGATTATCCTGTATCTTTCTGTAATTATTTATCAAGACCACACATTGGGTATCCCAAAAAACCTTCTGAACTGACCTCTCTGCTTTGAATTTAACTGGCTCAGTAGATTCCCTCTGAAGTCACTGTTTTGATTGGACTGTTTTATGATGGCACCCTAAGGAGATGAAGTCCATTGTATTACTAAAAGAACCTATCTACCTATCTGCAACTAATCATTGGTTGCAGAAACATGTTGTAATATGCTTGATTTTGAATAAATCAATGTACATATGTACATAGAACCCTAGTAGCATTTTTTTTTTTTTTTTTTTTTTTTTACTTATTCTCGTAGTCCAGCATTTCAGATTATTAGCTCAACATGCAGGTTGAATAAATATGGTGAAAGGATATAACCTTGACACATTCCTCTCTCTCCTTGTTCTGTTCAATCAACTGTCCCTCAGTCTCTGTACAGGTTTTGCATGAGCACATCGAAGTGTTCTGGAACTCTTATTATTTGTTATGATCCTCATAGTTGAATGCCTTTACTTAGTCAATAAAACATAGGTAAACATCTTTCTGGTATTCTCTACTTTCAGTCAAGATCTATTTTACATCACCATCGGTATCCCTCATGTCACATCCTCTTCTAAATTCTCATATTTCTGGCAGCTCCCTCTAGATGTACTTAAACAACCCTTTATGAATTATATTCAGCAAAATTTTACATTCATTTAATATTAAAGATACTGTTCAATAGTGTCTGCATTCTGTTGAATCACTTTCTTTGCAATGGTTGAGACTAGTCTGTAACCACGCCCCTGGCAATACACATAGATTACTCTATGCATCTCATTACTGTTGTTTATTACTGTAAGTGTTTCTGTTTTTTTTTTTTTTTTTTTTTTCTGTTTTAGATTTTCTATCAACCCAAATAAAAATTAGATGTGTTTTGCATGTCTATCCTTGTATTTCACTTTCTAAGGGGTTTTGTTTGTAAGTCTTCCTTTAAGAATAAATGAACATGAAACTCATCCTTCATTTGAAAGGTATGCACTAAAAGAAGGATGTAATCAAACCAAGAACTGGATACTCTTTATAATGATTCTCAGAAGTTAATTTTCTGAAGCTCTTTTTAAGTCATCTATCTTTCTTAAAACATTCAAATGCTCTCTTAATTACAACTTCAAACTCATATGAAGAGCCACATGAATTTCTTCATTTAATATTCTAGAGATCTGATAGTTTCAAAAACAAGTTAAGCAAGAGGTCTTAGGCCATCCTTTCAACAACTATATTTTAAATTAACATTTTCCAGATATCATTGAAGGTAGTAAATAATGTAGACACAGGGCTGTATGTCCTGAATGTCTGTAATAGTAGGAGACAGATAAGGAATCCTAGTAGTGTAGTGGATTATGGTTTGGACTGCTAACTTCAAGGTCAGTAGTTTGAATCCCTAGCCACTCATGGAAGAAAGATGAGACTTTTTGCTCCCATTAATGTTTACAGTCTCTGAACCCCTATAGCAGGGTTGTTATGAGTTAGAACCAACTTGAAGGCATAATAGCAATAGCAGCAGCAGCAGCAAGAGGAGACAGATGCTAGCAACAGAGTAGAAAGTAAGTTTATAGATTGTTAGAAGATGACAAATGCCTTAGGAAAGTAAAAAAAGTAGATGTGAGAAGGGTGTTCAAGTGTTTTGTGGGATGGGAAAGGGGCTTGTGATTTTTAGTAGGGTAGTAGACTTCTTTGGAAAGGAACAATAAATCAAGCATATAAAGAAGATGAGGGGTTAGTGATGCAGAAAGAGCATCCCAGAGGGACGGAAAGCAGTGCAACGCAGTCCTTGACGTGGAAATCAGTCTGTCATGTTTCCTGGACAACACAGCAACCATTTTAGCTACAAAGGGAGAGCAATAGAGGAACACGCTAGGAGGTGAGTTCTGATGGTAACAGATAAAATAGGGGGCAGGGAATATACAACATTACAGATGTTATATAAGGACCTTGCATAGCCATCAGATTTATGGAGGTGAGGAAGAAGAGATAAGTTAGTTCTTAGTTGTTGTCCTTCCTGATTTGCTTGATTAGGTGGGTGGCTGTCACTTAGTTGTGATAAGTGCTGGTAGTAGGTATGCTCATGCTTGGGTGCAGACATGTCCTGGCTTGCTGTCTCACTATGCTACTGTGCCACATCCCTTTTAAAGGTCCTACTTACAGTGATGCAGGTTGTAAAGGTGGCAGTATTATGATCTGGGCCATCGGACCCTGAGTATGTAGTGCACAAGGCTTATCCTTTGAGGATCCAGCATTCACTTTTGAGTACATAGACTATTTGTCAGTGTTTGTGGTCACAGGCCTTTGGGTCAGATACTCCTAGCTTCACATCTGAGTTCAGTACCCCCTAACGTGGTAATATTGGGTCCACACTACACTCTTGAAGCCTTAGTCTGGTCTCCTGCATAGGTTTACCCTAAGCTTTGAAGCACAGTGTGATGGTGATGAAGGTGATGTAATCCATATTCTTCATCACAGTCAACATCATCGCACTGATGAAGACTGATGAATTCACACTTTTTTTTTTTGCCACATATCTGGGTTGCTCCTTACCATGGTAATGCTTCTGGTGAAAAACTTACAACTGTAGCTTTACACAAAAGTCTTTTAGCTCTTCAACTTCCCTCCTGGGAAACCACATCCTACATTACTGATGCCAAGGTCAGAGTGTGGTCGCACACTGTAAAGGGGTTCAAAGAATTCATGGTTCCCAATAGACACACTCACTTACACGTAGACAATGTACAAGAAATTGCATCTCTCAGCATTGCAGGATGTTGGCATCTTGTTTCTGTGCTGAAAGCACAACCATCACAGTTAGAAGGTTTTGGAGCCCCGGTATGCCTGATGTGTGAGGGGACAGCTCAGGACTTCTGAGGCTTAATCCTAAAAGCAATCACTGAGCTTGCAAGGCAGATGCTTAAGTCCAATTGAGAATTAGTGAACTCTTGAAAACCAAAGTGTGCCCTAGTCCCATTAGAAGGCAGAGTCTGAGGAAATCAGCACAGTGAATCTTCAAAACTTAGAGAAATGTGTGACTTTTCTGACAGGTTCATCCATCAATAAGTGATTAGAAAGTTGAGGTGCCTATGGGCAAACCCCCACCTAGAATTGTATCACAATATATTTCTTTTTAAAAAAATATTATGTCATTGTGTTTTTGGTGAAAGTTTACACAGTAAATTAGGTTCTCATTTGACATTTCTATACAAATTGTTCAGTGATATTAGTTACATTTTTCACAATGTGTCAGCAGTTAATTGTATTCTGGTAATGTTGTTTTCAGGAATCTAGTTTGCCTGCCCCCTTCGCTTCTTGAATCTTGGCTTTTGAGTAGTTGTTGAGCTTTTAGTCTTGTATGTTGTTGTTGTTGTTGCTAAGTACCGTGGAGTTGGTTCTGACTCATAGTGACCCTGCACAGGGTTTCTGAAGCTGTAAATCTTTACAGGAGCAGAACACCTCATCTTTCTCCCACGGAACCACTAGTAGTTTCCAATTGCTGACCTTGAGGTTAGCAACCCAATTCATAACCACTACACTGCCAGATTCCCATACTTAGTGGTAATGTCATTTATTTTGGGTGCCACTCTGTTATTTCTCTAAAAGGTGATCTCAGTGGTCAATATATTTCTATTAGTAGGCAGTGGTCAATATATTTCCATTAATAGGCAATTTGTATTAGTACAGAAACGTCCTATGCATCTTCTATTACTCTCTTTTTCAGCTAGATCCCTCCTTCTTATGGAAGTAAGGCAAATGATGGACAGCTTGGAGTGGTAGTTGTGTGCCATGGAGTCGGGTCCAACTTACAGTGACCCTGCGTAGGGTTTCCAAGGCTGTAAATTTTTACAGGAACAGAAAACCTCATCTTCCTCCCACAGAACAGCTGGTAGTTTTGAACTGCTGACTTTGCGGTTAGCAGCCCAATTTGTAACCAATACTCTACTAGAACTCCTGATTATTTGGAGATCATTCTCACTCTGTACCTGTTCTGTATGAGATATTTCCTTTAGTCCTCTCTTGTCATACAATAGATTGCAGTGGCTTCATAGGGTAAGCACTGAACTGAGAACCACAAGGTTGACAGTTCAAGCCCACCAACTGCTGTGAGTGAGAAAGATGAGGCTTTCTGCTTCCACAAGATTGTTGTTGTTGTTGTTAAGTGCCATGGATTTGGTTCTGACTCATAGTAACCAAATCATGTATAGGATTTCTGAGGAATGGATGGTGAGTTGGAATCACCTATGTTGTGATTCAAATCAAACATGTGATCCACTGCTTATCCTACAGCACCACACCAGGACACAAAAAGATTATAGCTTCAGAAGCCCTATACAGGGTCACTATTAGTAGGAACTGACTCCATGGCATTTAACAACAACAAAGGTAGCATATTCAGTAATCCAGTTTCAGAGAAGGTAAGTAATCTTCCAAAGATCACACAGCTCTAAGGTTGTAGAAGTGGAATTGGAACGTAGGTCTTTTTGAGCTTAGATCTAGGTTTATACTCACTATAAAACAGCTTTATCTCATCCCTGTCTTTTTCTCAAAATTGAAAAATAAAAATAATGTATGTAGGGACCCTCAACTCCTTCTAAACTGTTCCTTTAGTCTTTTTCTGTTTGGTGAAACTGAGGATGAGAGAGCAACAAAGGAGACATGTCCCTCTGAGCTCAATGTCCATGGCTGTACTAGTCACAAAGAAAAGGTTCCCTCAAAAGAGTCGCAGGTATAGGCCAGCTTTCTGAGCAAAATGCTGAGTCAGAGTCATCAGGGAAAGGCCAGGCCAGGGAGAGACCTTAACCATGGAACTGGGCTGGGCCAGTAACATTTGAGCTGCAGAGGCACATTCTGTGGTGGGACAAACTGGAGAGACAGGGGCAGAAGGCGGGACTGATGGGAGAAGGGAAAGACAGCAGAGCCATGTGAGGGTCAGCCAATCGTTTCTTTCATTACGCTGTCTGCTTGTCTGCATTTGTCTCACAATCTGTCCATCAACTGCTAACACTTAATTCACTGAAAAACAAATACAACTTGAGCAAATTAAGTGAAAAGAATTTGGAGAGTCCAATTATTCTGTGTCCTCTGAATGCTTGTAAATGGACTACATTTCCCTGTAATGAACAAAATGGTGAGTGACAGTCTGGGCAAATGAGGCACATCCCTGCTCTGACTTCATTGGCCAGGAACATGCTGAGAAATCAAGTTTATGGACAGTTGCCAGAGCACACTCACAGGTGTGTGTGTGTATGTGTGCATACATACTTACACTAAACTGAAAGACATCTGCTCCTGGGAGAGCTGATATTTTTTCCTTCCAATCTATCACAGCACATGCTACCTCTTGAAAATCTAGTAGGTTTCTGAGAAAAGTCATGTTTATTATGGAAGTCATTTATTAATAATAAATAGAGGTGAGACTCAGTTAGAGACAGATATATTTCCTCATACCCGATGTGAAGGCATTAGTGGATTGCTGAGTTTTGCCTTATAGTCTGGGCTCGTTTCTTTTGTGAACTCCTTGGATATGTTTAGTTCCTTCCTTCCTTCATTCATTATACAAAATACTCATGCAAGTCTGCTTTCTGCCACTTACTGTGTTAGATGCAGTTGTGAAGTTGAGTAAGCAATATTCCTCTACAAGAACTTCTGATCTGGTAGGGAAGACAAACACATCAAAAGCCAAATAAAATGTTACATATTCTACAGGAACATTCTCTCTGAGGATGTAGATGATGTTTTTCAAATTCAAATTGGCAGTATTTGCTCTTACAGGTTTATTTTGATAGGTGTGCTATTTGTCAAACTCTGTCTCAGAGAATTCATGGCTATATTTCTATTTTCAACCCACAAATGTAACATTAGGACAGCTAAGAGATGTGCTTTTTCTTATAAGTAATATGAACCTCTTATACATAAATTTCTCAATAATGAAAATTTGTACATTTGAAATTTTTCCTAATGACCCATTTAATATGTAACTACTGAGTTTTTCTTCCGGGCCAGAGGCAAATAGAGTTTACATTGTCCCTTAGGGGAAATACACATTCAAAGAAAAACACACTAGGACTTATCAACAAATTAGGAAGAGCAACAATTAAACAAACCATTGCAATTCTGTATGCTATGAATTCTGCATAGTGAGAGTGTAAGATACCATGAAGAGGGGGGTCCACTTTGGCTGTGATGGTTAAATGCTGTGTGCGCTGTTGTTTGCATGAAATTACAAGTGCTCAATAGATAGGTGACAAAGAGAAGAAAACATTCAAAAGTGAATGAAGACCCACAAACTCCATAGAATGTAGCCTGCTACCAGGGTCAGTCTGGCTGTGGCAGAGCATGGCCAGCATGATGATGAGAAGTAAGACTGTTGCAGGAATGTTGGACTTTCTCATATTGAGAGACAATGGTTGAGGACAGCAAAGCCTCCAGAAATAGGTTTGGGGATCGCCTCTGTCAGTCTACCTTTCTCTTCCAAGAGATGATCACTGAAGTACGCATGTCCTGAGCACAGGCCCACACGGTGTCTTCCGTCTGTCAGCCAGCACAATGCCAACCACAGGCTCATTTTAGTGAGTATGTGATTAGAGTCAGAATTACCAGAAATCTCAGAAGTCGGTGGATTATACTGACCCTACCATTTTACAAATGAGTCTTTGTGTGGTGGTGCTGTGGGTTAATGAAGCTGTGGGTTGATTCAAAGCTGTTTGAATTGCAAGGTCGGTGGCTCAAGTTCACCAACTGCTTCTTGGAAATCCTATACGGGGTCGCTATGGGTTGGAACCCCATAGCAGCTTAACAACAACAACCATTTTACAGATGAAAACACTGAGGTTTAGAGACTTGATGAATTGTTCAAGGTCACAGAGCTACAGGCAGATCTAAGGTTAGGGCTGAGGTATTTTAGGCATTTCAAAGTCTCAAAACTGGGTTATCATAATTGCTATTCATTATTAAAAGTGTCTGAACACTGTGATATTCAATTTCTTATGTTATTATTTAAAGCCCATTAACTTGCTTGGGCTCAAAGCCACCAATTTCAACTGAGCCTCACAATATCCTTCTTTATAAAGACTTAATTGCATCATGCAACTGGAAAGCCTTTTAATCCAGTCAGTTGCTCTAAGGTCTCAGGTGTAATTCATGAAACCTCTTTCTGCTATAGTTGCTTCCGTTTCCCTTAACCTTTCGACCTTGGACACTGCCAAAAATCACAATAGTAGTATGGTTATAAGTCGGAGCAGGGAATGTAGAAACATGTGCTCTATTTATTCATACATTTGTTGGGCAGAACATTTAGTTAGTGCATTTCTTGTTTCTCCTTTGGACCCAGGGGAAATGCTGGTAAGTGAGCATATAAGTGGAGAGACAGAGAAGGTACAGTGAGGAAGAAGAGAACTCAGTAGCAGGCTATTCAGTCAGCCCCAGTGATTTCTCAGCCTAATACTAGGTGCTCGGTCATTGGTTTAGCCTATAAACGGCCTGCCAAACCTTTGCCATGTATATTTGTTGTTAAATTCTGTCAAGTTTGTTTTGATTCAGAGTGGCCCTATCTATGTACAACAGAATGAAACACCACCAGGTTCTATGCTTGAGGCCATTGGTGCTGCCACTGTGCTAATTTATCTCACTGGGGTCTCCTTATACTCTTCCTCTCCATTTCACCAAACATTATGTCCTTCTCTAGGAACTGGTTCCTCCCGGTGATATGTCCAAAGTATGAGAGATAAAGTCTGACCATCTTCTAAGGAGCATTCTGATAGCATTCCAACACAGATTTGTTTGTTCTTCTAGCAGTCCATGGTGCCTTTAATATTCTTCTCCAACAATCTAACTCAAATGCATTAATTTATTTACTTAATGACTCAGAATTGAAAATGCACCCAGGGGCAAAAGGTGCCCTGGAAGAGAGGGAACCATGGATGTTTCTTTTTTCCCTTCCTCTCTTAACACAGCCTTAGAACTCTGAAGACTCAGAATCCAGCAACTTTAGAGCTGAAAGAGCTTGTGATCACTTGGATTTTATGTTTTAGAGTTCAGGAAATTGAAAAGCCCAGAAGTTATCAATTTTCCAAAGTTCCATAGTTGATTGGTGGTAGAAATGGAATGAAGTATATCAGTGTCGATAAAACAGGATCCATAAATAGACCTAAGTGTGACAAGTTTTGCTTTCTTATTACTCCACCTATCAGAGAAATAGCTCTTCATTCATGGAGCATTCATTTTGTCAGATACTGTGTGAAGTGTTTTGAATGCATTGTCATGTTCAGGCCTTAAACTGCCTTATGATGTGTAGCTAGTATTAACCTTCTCTGTGCATTACAGAATAATAACTAACATAAATTGAGTGTTTACTATATTTATGAGGTACTGTTTGGGGATCTTTTTTGTGCATTTGCTCAAGTGTCCTCTTAACAATCTCAAAATTTCTACCTCACAGATCAGAAGTCAGAGGCAAATGGTTGTGTGTGACTAGCCCAAGCTCACAGAGCTAGTAAGTATTGAGAAGCAAGGTTTCCTTAACTTACCCTGACAGAACTGAATTTTTAAGTTTGGCTAATTGAGAATCCTTGTTCTTTCTCACTGTGCCTTACTCTAAGTTTATGAACACAAAATATGAATTGGATCAAAAGGCATCCTCTTGGGATTCTTGATTGCAAGGGAGAATACAAACAGCAATATTTATTTATCCAATGCTAATTCGAGGTCAATGTCCACTGACAAATTCTCATTCTCACACCTCTGGGAAACAACTGCAGTGAATCAGGCATTCTCACTGCTTGCTAGCCTGTAACTATCCTACACTTCAGAAAGCTTTATTGTTGTTAATTGCCATCAAGTTGGTTCCAACCCATAGTGTCACTGTATAGGGTTTCTGAGGAGCAGCTGGTGAGCTTGATCTGCCGATCTTGCAGTTCAAATGGCTTTGCAGTCTGATGCATTAGCCCACAGTGCCACACCAATACTCCTTCGGAAAGCTTAGATTGTGCATATTCTTTGGGATGATGCTCTAATCCTGAAGAACCAGAAAACTAACTAAACCACTGAATTACCAAACCACCCAACATGTCTTCCTTCTCATCTCCTCCCCTCCTACCCCCACCATCCTCACACTATGACCTACCTCCTGTAACACAAGCCATTGTCTGCCTGTTTGGTTCTGGTGTGTGCTGTGTGTGCCTTTTACAGATGCATGCTGAAAGTCAGGCCAAGGAGTCTGGCTCAGGCTATGGGGATGTGATGGATATGCCACGTCAGTGTCAGTGCTCACCTCCTCATCAGTGCCCACACTCAAGATTCTTTATCAAGACTTGATGGGTATCATGCAATTGAAAAGCCTTATCATCCAGCCTTTTTTTCTATATTCCGATTAACAAATAAC
>NW_006408676.1:4280701-4284900 GCF_000296735.1 Chrysochloris asiatica | reverse complement strand
TTTTCATTTTCTTGGTATGTTGTGAAGTATTAATTTTCTTTGAGGTTACCTTATAATCCATTAATTTTCCCTCTGTGTGATGTAGTCTATTTTATCCTGTAATCTACCTGAACTTCTTACCATCTAGATCTCTGTTCCTTTGTGCTTACCTTCATTCACATTGTAATTGTTTTGATTGTAAACTAACCTCCCAGATCCTCTGGATTTGTTCTTATAGTTTTGTTCTGTTCTTGACTCTTCCATTTGTCCATTGAGTACTGGGTGGTGCTGCCATGCATGTCAATCTCTGGTTGTTGTCTGTTCTTGTTGGTTCTCAGTCCACAGAACTCCCTTAAGGATGTTTTGCAACACAGGGTTGGCTTTGGCAAAATCCCTTAGCTTCTGTTTATCCTGAAATGTTTTTATTACACCATCATATTTGATTGAGAGCTTTGCTGAGTAGAGGATTCTTGGTTGGCAGTTTTTTTCTTTCAGGGTTTTGTATGTTTCTCTATTGCCTTCTTGTCTGCGTGGTTTCTGAATAGAAATCCGAGCTTAATCTGGTTTGTTTGCCTTTGTATATAACATTTCTCTTTTCCCAAGCTGCTTTCAGGATTGTCTCCTTATCTTTAATTTTGAAGCGTTTGTCTTGGTGATTTTGGTGGGGGGGTGTCTTTCCTTTCTGGGGTTCATTGAACTTCTTGAAAGTTATTTATTTTTGCTTTTCAGGATGTTAGGGCAATTTTCTTTCAGAAGCTCTTCAACTATCTCCTCTGTGGACTTGTGTGATTCTTCCTGTTCCAGAATGCCAATAATTATTAAGTTAGTCCTCTTCATGTTGTCCAACATGAATTAGACCTTCTTCAGATTTTTTTAATCCTTTTTTCTGCTTGTTATTCTATCTTAGTAGTATTGAGAGATTTGTCTTCCAGCTCACTAGTTCTGGCTTCCATCTCTTCAGTTATGCTCCTTTGTCCTTTCAGTGTATTGTCCATTTCTGATATTTGATTATTAATCATTTGGACCTCTTTTTGTAGGCTTTTAATTGTTTCCAATGCTGTATCTGTCTTATTTGATTGTTCCTATAGCACTTTCCTGACTTCTTTCTTATTTTTCTCAACTCCTCTGTAAAGTGTTTTGATACATTTCATTATCATTTTTCTGAGTTCTTTTTCAGGCATTTCCAAAGCCTGACTTCCTTCCAACAAGGAGTCTAGGTACACCACCAGCTCATTTGTCTTAGTCACTTTATCTTGTTTCTGGACATGTCTAGAGATGGTCATCTGTTTCTTGGGTATATTCAGTAGTTAGCTGTGACCTTATTACTTAGATGAATGTATGTTAATATTTTGTTATGCTTTCTGATCACCTCCAGGTAGATATGATCAGGAAATGGGCTTCCATTTTCACTGTTCTTATTACTCAACTCAGAGAGTAGCAGGTGTTGGCTGCCTACCTGGTGTATGGCAGCTAGTATTGGTTCTTGCCTGCATGGTAGGGTTTTATGGGATGTGATTGTAACTTGACTATATGACTGTAATTTCTGTCTCTTTTTGGGTAATGTAGGGAGAGAAAGAGCCCTCTAATGGCAAAGAGGGGACCCAAAAACAAAACAGCAGCAGCAAAAACAACCAGATTGAATACTCTAGTCTATATAATCACAGAAAAGAGAGAAGAGAAAAAAAGAAAAAAAAATTCTGTAGCCAAATATGAGTATGAATTTAATGTCCCTCTCTTGGCTTCTTGCCTTCAAGGCAGCTTGAGAAATTTCAGGATGCCACTGTTGATCATTATGACGTAACTCACGATTTAATTTTTGGCCTGTTTCCTTTTTAGTCTGTCTCTCTCCCACTCTACAACCCCCATTTATGCCTTTTTCCTAGTGTGAAACTGTTCAGGAACAGCTGTGGCTGTTTTGCTCTGTTGTTTGGTTTTAAGTGGAAAATGTCCCTTTAAATTTTGAGCAGATATATGTGCATGCATAGTAGAACCCTCTGGGGGTCAAGGGGTATCCACTCGCTCAGGCATCTCCTCTAGTCACCAGAATGGAGGTACGCAGACAGTGGAGACCAACAAACAGATACAAAGCAAATAAACAAACAAAAATGTCCACACCTTTTATCTCTGAGGAACAGTCAGACATCCGTGGCTGCTCTGACCCTTCTCCCACTCCATCTCACCCAAGATGGCCACTCCTGGAGCCGCTGAAACTGGTGGATCAGAGAGTACTAGATTTCTTGCTTCCTTTACAAATTCCACTGGCTGTAAGCCTTCAAGCTTTCTAAATATTCCTTTATATGCATTTCAGTGTTCTGGGACCATGTCCTTAACCTGCTTTGCCCAGTATTCTGTGTTATTGCTGACAAAGATCCTCACTGTACTTCTCCCCAATCCACCATCAAGCCTCTTTCCTCCATTGCATCTTTTTACACTCTTTGAAATGAACTGAAATCACGCTATTCAAAATGCTTTGCATAGTCTGTCAGATAAATATAGTAATGCCTCATTAACTCAGCCTCCAAAATTTAGAATTTTGTCATAATTCCTAGACAAGATTGGGCAGAAGTTGTTGATGATTTGACCTTCCTAATCATTCATTTTCATCTTTTTTTTCCCAAACAGATAGTTTATCAATGAAATTGACCATGTTTAGAGATACAAAAGTCCTATACAGAAATTTTCTGGGCTGTTGACATACAGCAACATCTATATTCTTGCCTAGGTCTCTTAGAATTCTTCAGGGATTTTATCTGACAGACAAAAATGCTAACTCTTGACTGAGTAGATACTGCAGGATGCAATAGAAGAAGAAACTGACCTCTAACCCCCCCCCCCATTCTTATTTGAACAACTCTAAGATTGGTTGTGTTTGGTAAAGTGGAGGGCATAGGAAAGAAGGAAAGCACATATATTGACAAACTAGCTACAACAATGGACTCAAGCATACCAGCAATCATGCTGACAGCACAGGGACAAACAAAATTTTGTTCTGTTACATGTAAGGTTGCCAGGAGTCAAAGCCAACTTGACAACGACTCACAGCAATAAAAAGATTGGTTGATAACTCACTAGTGTTCTGTGTGTTTGTTCCTGGAAATCCCACAAGGTAGCGATTGTTAATTAATTTTACAGGTGAGAAAGTTAAGAGCCAGAAAGACTGAGTAACTTGCTTAGAAGACACATAACTGAAAGTATGGATTTTGGAATCAGATCCATGTTTGAAACCTAATTTCTCCAACAGTTATCAACTGGCCTTGTAATCTTGAGCAACTTACTAATTATCTCTCTCTGAGCCTCAGTTTTTCTGTTTGTTAGACAGTGATCATTATTGCACCTCATAGGTAGCAATAGGACCTCATGGTATCACTATGATAAAACATACTTGGTCACATGTTCAGCACGAGCTCATAAGAAGTGCTAAGCCATGCTAATAACAAGACACTGCTAATAAGGGGTATGGTGGTGTTAGTGGTGTGCCACAAAGTCATTTCTGACTCACAGTGACCTGTATATGGTTTCGGAGTCTATAAATTTTTATAGGAGCAGAAAGCCTCATCTTCATCCAGCAAAGCAACTGGTAGATTCGAACTGCTGACCTTGTCATTAGTAGCCCAGCTCGTAATCATTATGCTACCAGGGCTCCTTAATAAGAAATAAATAACTACTGTGTAAATCCAGGATTGAAGCTATAAAACCTATGTATTTCCACTAGAGCCCACTAACCCATACACCATTGCCTCAGGGGTCTACTAGGATCTAGTAAAATTAAGTGACATGGAGTAATGCTGGGGCCTGGCTGGATTTTTTGGGCAGTATGGTAGAACTGGTCTCAGCGGATCCTAGGTCCACACATGTGTTTCTCATGGATTATTGTACTCTAGAGTGGAGTCCTGTTGTGGCACTGTAGGACAAGTACTGCACTTCTAGTCAAAAGGTCAGAACTTCAAACCTACCAGCCACTTTTCAATAACTCAGCTATTCTGTTGTGCACAGGATCATATGCATTGGAACTGACTCAAGAGCACTTAACAACAAGAAGCCTGCAGAGTAACCGAGTTTGTATTGGAAGAAGCACACACAGCTGCTTTCTGTATGAGTATCGTTGTGGTTGGGTGCCGTCCAGTCAGTTCCAACTCCTAGTAACCTTATGCACAACAGAATGAACCACTGGCTGGTCCTGTACTATCTTTAAATTCTAGTTTTCCTTGAACACACCATTA
>NW_006408676.1:4278717-4279311 GCF_000296735.1 Chrysochloris asiatica | reverse complement strand
CCAGCTGCTCCTAGGAAACCCTGTAGAGGATCGCTATGGGTCAGAATCAACTTGACGGCACTTAACAACAACAAATTTGGAGACACAGTGAGAAGGAAGGCAGAGACTTCTGTCACTGTTTCCTTGCTATACTAACTCATTCTAGATTGTGCTGGGCTTTTCAGTGCTGAAAGCAAGGCACAGGAACAAAGTTTTCCAGTTTACTAATCCCCTGCTTTTCTGCTATCTCAGCTTTCTGGAAATTCAGAAAGTCTCATCTTTTCCTGTTTCCTTTTTCTTTGTCCTTTTGCCTTTCATTCACTCTGCTTTGGGTTTAGACTGCACATCTTCTGAACAATTAATGTATCTTCACAGCTGTCAAAATCCTACTCACATATTTCTTTATCTACTTACCTTTGATAAACTAGAATAAGATATTGGTACTTGATTTATCTCAGGAAAATATTAGGGCACATGGAATGTAAAAAATATTCATCAAATATTTAGAAATCTTTCATTGTAGTTGTTGTTAGGTACCCTCAAATCAGTTCCAATTCATAGTGACCCTATGCACAAAAGAACAAAACACTACCCAGTTCTGCACCGTCTTCACGA
>NW_006408676.1:4276527-4277686 GCF_000296735.1 Chrysochloris asiatica | reverse complement strand
ACACGGTCTGCAACAGAGACTGATCTGACTCACAGAGACCCTGTTTAGGGTTTCCAATAAGCAGCTGGTGAGCTTGAATCATCGACCTTGTGGTTCAAACCGACTTTGCAGTCCAGCGCATTCGCCCATAGTGCCACAATTATGAGAGACAAAGTTTCATCCTAACTTCTAAGGAGTATTCTGGCTGTACTTCTTTCACGAAAGATTTGTTTGTTCTTCTAGCAGTCCATAGTACTTTTATTTATTTATTTTCAATTTTTTTTTATTGTGAATTGAATGAAGGTTAACAGAACAGATTATCAGTCCCGAATTACATCATGTCATTACAATGATTGCAGTCCACTGCTTGCATCATCAGTTAACAGTATTTATCTCTATTCACTAGATTTTTTTCCCTCCCCCTTTCTCCCAACCTCCCTGTAAACATCATAGAATGTTACATTTAGTAAGAAAACTTTTTCCTAACTTTTGCCAACAGTGGTCTCATGCAATATTTGTCCTTTTGCAATTGACTAATTTCACTCAGCATTATGTACTCCACGTTTATTTATGTTGTAAGGTGTTTTGCAGATTCTTTATTATTCTTCAATGTTGGGAAATATTCCATGTGTGTATGTACCAAAGTTTGTTTGAGCATTCTTCTGTTGATGGGCATTTGAACCATCTCCATCTTTTTGTTATTGTGAATAGTGATGCAGTGAACATGAGTGTGTATATATCTATTTGTGTCATAACTCTTATTTCTTGAAGATATATATCAAATAGAGGAATTGCTGGGTATTTCTATTTCCAACATTTTGAGAAAACGTCTTGCCATTTTCCACAGTGATTGCACCATTTTATGGTCCCAACAACAGTGTATGAGTATCCCAGTCTCTCCACACCCTTGCCAGAATTTGTTGTTCTCTGTCCTTTGAAACTTTGCTACTAATGCTGGAGTAAGATGATTATCTCATTGTTGTTTTGATTTGCATCTCCCTAATGGAGTTCTGGAAGGAGCTGGTAGCGTAGTGGTTACGAATCGGGCTGCAAACCTTAAGGTCAGCGGTTTGAAACTACCAGCCGCTCTGCGGGAAAAAGATGAGGCTTTCTACTCCCGTAAAGATTTACACCCTCGGAAACCCTGTACAGGGTCGCTATGGGTTGCAACCGACTCAAC
>NW_006408676.1:4273573-4274622 GCF_000296735.1 Chrysochloris asiatica | reverse complement strand
TGAGTTATGGGTCTTGTTTCATTTTTCTACAAATAGATTTTCAATATTGCCAGCACCATTTGTTGAAAAGACTGTCTCTTCCTCCGTTTAATGCATGTTGGCCCTTTGTGCAAGATCAACTGACCATAGATGGATGGATTTACTCTTTGTTTCTCAGTTCTGTTCCATTGATCTATATAGATTTCATGTACCAGTACCTGGTACCAGTACCAGGTTGCTTTGACTACTGTGGCTGTGTAGTAGGTTTTGAGATCTGGAAGCAAGAAGTCTCCTATTTTGTTCTTCCTTTTAATAAGGTTTTGCTTATCCGGGTCTCATTTCCTTTCCATATAAAATTAGTGATTAGTTTTTCCAGCTCTTTAAAGAATGATATTGGACTCTGGACTGGGATAGCATTATATCTATAGATTGCTTTGGGTAGTGTTTACATTTTCACAATGTTAAGTCTTCCTATCAAAGAACACAGTGTATTCCTCAATTTCTTCGGGTCTTTTTTTCAGTTTCTTATGGTATTGTTTTGTAATTTCTTGCATAAGTATTTTCTTTCACTGGTTAGATTTATTCCCAAGTATTTCATCTTTGAGTGACTATTGTAAACAGTTTTGTTTTCTTGCTTTTCTTTTCAAAGCTCTCTTTATTCACTTGTAAAAATTTCAAGTGATTTTTGTATGTTTATCTTGTATGTTGCTACTTTGCCAAATCTATCAATGAGTTCCAATAATTTTCTTGTGGAGTCTTTGGGATATTCTAAGTATAGAATCATATTGTTTGCAAATAGAGTCTTACTTCTTCTTTGCCAATTTGGATGCTTTTAATTTCCCTTTCTTGTTTTATAGCTCTGGTTAAAACTTCCAGCACAACATTGAATAGGGGTGGTGATAAAGAGCATCCTTGTTTGGTTCCTGTTAGCAAGTGGAATGACCAGTTTCTCATCATTGAGAATGATGCTGTTGTTGGTTTTGTATACATTCCCTTAGTTATGCTGTGGAATTCCCATTCTATTCCTGTTTTGTCAAGTGTTTCTATCAGGAATGAGTATTGGACTTTAT
>NW_006408676.1:4271307-4272978 GCF_000296735.1 Chrysochloris asiatica | reverse complement strand
TAGATTCGAACTGCTGGCCTTGCAGCTAACAGCCCAATGTGTAGCCCACTGCAGTACTAGGGCTCCTCTGAAATTGTTGTTGTTGTTGTTATGTGATGTGGAGTTGGTTCTGACTCATAGCAACCCTGTACAGGGTTTCCAAGGCTGTAAATCTTTACAGGAACAGAATCCTCCTCTTTCTGCCACGGAACAGCTGGTAGTTTTGAACTGCTAACATTGAGGATAGCAGCCTGATTCATAACCACTATGCTACCCTAATAATTATTATTTCTTAAAAAAGTAATCTAAATGGATATTAGGTGTCAAACATGTGCTAAGTGCTGGAAATACAAAGTGGACTGAACTATACTTCCATGCTATGAAATACTATTCAGTTGTAAAAAGGCAAACATTGTTTTCTATATATACTGATATGGGAGACATATTTGACATATTTGGCATATATTTTTAAAAGATTAATTTTTAAATATCATAATATTCATATGCTGTTGTTGTTGCTAAGTGCCATTGAGTCAGCTCTGACCCATAGTGATCCTGTATAGGATTTCCAAGGAGCTGCTGATGAGCTTGAACCACCGACCTTGCAATTCAAATGACTTTGCAGTCTGGCACATTAACCCACAATGCCACACCAGGAGTCTGCACAGTATTCATATATATATCTCTATGTAGGCCATGTTCATGTCTATATTAATGTCAGAAGATACATAGACAGGGCAAGTCCAAAAGCTGTTAGTGCCGTTGAGTGGTTTCAAACTCATTAGCAACCCTGAATAGAGTTTCCAAGACTGTCAGTCTGATAGGAAGTAGAAAGTCTCATATTTCTTCCATGGAGCAGTTTGTGGATTTTAGCTGCCAACCTTGTGGTTTGCAGTCCATTGCTTATCCTACAGTGCCACTCATGGTCCAAGTCAAAAAGTATTGCTATAAACTTCTAAAAACTTTTTTTTAAACTAAGAGTTCAAAATGTGAAAATTGTGAAACTATTATTTCTTGACATATCGCTATACACTTCTGAAGGCAATGTTTTCGTCTCTATAACTCTTCCATGAAGAATTCTGTACTCCTTCAATTTGTATGTACCATGTCAAAATGGCAGTTTGGGCATCCTCGAGGGATTCAAATTATTTTCCTTTTTAATATTTATTAAGTGGAGGAACAAAAAGCGATTAGAAGGGACAGAATCAAGGCTGCAGGATGTATGAGTTAAGGTTTCCCAATAAAATTCTCATAGGATAGTCCTTGCCATACTTGAAAATCAACAGATACATAGTCACGATGGGAAAAAAAAATCCTCAACACAACTTTCCTGGCCTTTTGACTCATCAGTGCAGTTTCCACTCTTCTTGAAAAATCTTTCAAATAAGCCCCCATGATTGTCCTGTATTCTTTGAGAAAAGCTACCAAGATTACCCTTTTGAAGTCCAATAAAAAGTCACCATAAACTTCTGACCTGACCTCTTCCTTACATTTAATTGACCTAGCACATCCATTCCAAATCTATTGCTTTGATTGGACCTTTTTTTAAAGAGGCACCTAACAGGACTAAGACAAATATATTACTTAGCGTACTTGTCTACAGCCATCCACGGATCACAGAAACATGTTTAAGCACATTTGTTTAGAATAAACCCTTGCCTGTATGATCTGTAGCAATGCCCTTAAAAAAAA
>NW_006408676.1:4264701-4270657 GCF_000296735.1 Chrysochloris asiatica | reverse complement strand
GTTCCCTCTTTTGCATCCATAGGTGTAGGTCAAGTTCATCAAATTGTATCAGATTACTCTTTTTTTCCTCTTCTTTCTTCTTTTAGTTGAACTCTGGTCATCCGGCAATTGAAGCCAGGTCAAGTGGGTATTATCTGCAAGTGTGGGTGTACTTGTACATATTCCCTCTCTTCTTATCAGCTGGATGCTTCACTCTGCACTGTAGTCCTCTGTGGGTATGTCACTGACTCTGGGCCCAGGAGTCCCCATGCCTTGCCATACTGCTGGTCAGCCAGGACTCCACCCGGATTCACAGGAGTCTATTGAACGTGGCAGGGCTTAGCTCGCAGCTTCATTGCTGGTTTTATCCTCTCTTCCCCTTATCAGTGAGCAACGTGGTCACCAGTCAGAGCACATGTCTGCTTGTGTATTCCCATTGAGTCTTAGTCTTGGAAGGGGGTTTGCCCTGAGGGGACTCGACCGCTTGCCTTGATGTCTGCTGGGCAAGCAATTTGCTTGTTTTTGTAGTAGTCAGTTGGACTGCCATTATTGTTTTGTATTTGTCCTGTCGGTCTTTCTTTCAAGAAGTGTCTTCTGTTCTTCTAGCCATTCCAGGCTGGTCTGCGTGTCCTTTCAAGTGGAAATTTCCCACCTGAGAAGATTCTGGATGGGGTTCAGATTTCCGCCTATGGTCTTATGTAATGCAGAGGTTTCACAGGAAGCCTCCTTCATTGGGCATGTTGTAGCCCCATTTTAGCTATTCCAATCAGTTATAGGCAAAAGATGTACTTACCAGCTTTCTATGGTGAAATTTCTGGCTATTCTGTTCTCTCTCCCTCAAGTGCCTACTTTATAATGGTATTCAAGGGAAACCAAGAGCAATACTTTTTGACTTACCCAGAGATTTATGAATGATTGTATGTATAGAAAAAGTATTTCTGAAAGTACACAAAAATTTGATACAATGTTCACCTTTGGGAGTGGGAATTTGATAGAAAAAAGAGTGAGGCTTTTGCTTTATTCACTTTGGTGTTTTCCCAATTTTTTTGCATGGCATGAAAAAAATATATGTAATTTAAAAACAATGTACAACAGTAGCAATAAAACATTGTTAAATGAGTGTCTACAAAGGAGCTCTGGTAGCATAGTGGTTACAAATTGGGCTGTGAACCTTAAGGTCAGCAGTTCAAAACTACCAGATGCTCCATGGGAGAAAGATGAGGCTTTCTCCTTTCGTAAAGATTTACAGCCTTGGAAACCCTGTACAGGGTTGCTATGAGTCGGAACCGACTCCACAGCACATAACCGCCACCACCACCACAAAATTGTACTCTGTCCTCACTGTCCCCAAATAAGCCATGGTCCTCTTTTTCAGGGAGCCATACGCATATAAATAATTCCAAATTAATGTTGCTGTTGTTAACTGCCATCAAGTTGGTCCCATGTCATTGAAAACTCAGGCACAACAGAATAAAATACTGCGCAGATCTGCGCCATTTCCAGGAACAATTACACATCATTTGCACATTGTGATCCATAGGGTTTTCAAAATTAGCTGACTTGCAGATGTAGATTGCCAGATTTTTCCTTCTGTTGTTGTGAGGTTGGTTTGAACTGCAAAGTCGGCAGTTCAAACCCATCAGCCAGTCCTTGGAAACCCTATAGAGGGTGTCCTATAAGGTCTAGAAACTCCAGTGAAACCTAATCAGCATCATAGCAACAAACAAGTCTCTTCTGACATTGGCTATGCATGAAGTTCATTGCCTAGGAATTGTACCCAGGTTTCCTCATTTTGTTGTTGTTACATGCTTCAAGTCGATTCCAACCCATACCGACCCTGTCTGTATAGGGTTTCTGAGGAGCCGCTGGTGAACTTGAACTGTTGATCTTGCGCTTCAAATGGCTTTGAGGTCAGGAGCATTAACCCACTGTGCCACACCAGGACTCCAGGTTTTCTCATGGAAGGGGTGAATTTTAACACTGAACAACCTATACCCCCTCAAATAATGGGCAAACCACTAGTTAGAAGCATGCATCAGATGACACAGAATTACATGAGAGAGGTGTTTTTCTTACAACAATCAGTGAAGATTTCTTGGAGATTATTCTTGAGTTGGTTTGTAAAGAGAAAGCAGGAGCTCACAGGCACCTAGGACTTTCCGTGTAGATGGGAAGCATGTATGCAGGTTGGGAGCCTATAGAGCAGGTCTGCATAATTATTAGAGATTTGGCCAGTATGGAAGGCAGGTGGGTATGCAGTTATTAAAATTCTTCCCTCTGCTGAGGTTTTCAGTTGTCATATCAGGACTTCTAACAACCAAAACAGAATAGAGTTTTAAACGGTTTCTTCAACAGATTCATGTTGGAAGAAGTACAGCCAGAGTGCTCCTTGGAGGTCAGGATGGCTATACTTCGTTTCTCATACTTTGGATATATTGTCAGGAGGGACCAGTCGCTGGAGAAGGATATCATGTTTGGTAAGATGGAGGGTCAGAGAAAAAGAGGAAGACCCCCAATGAGATGGATTGGCCAAGTAGCAGCATCGATTGACTCAAGCATAGCAACAGTAGTGAGGTTGGCCCAGGATTGGGCAGTGTTTCATTCTGCTGTGCATAAGGTCGCTATGTGTCGGTACCGACTCGATGGCACCTAACAACAACAACAACAACAACAATCACATCTATAAATATACAAATTATTGAATGGCGCAAAAGTCTTTTGGAATCTATTTTAGATGAATGTTCAAATGAGCTATTTTCCAGGAAAGTTGAAAGATGTTAAATTAATTCATTTTTTTAATCACGTGAAGTGTAGCTAGTTTATTTTGAGAATAGTTAAAAGTAAGTAATTTGACTAGGTTGATAATTATGCTTTTTAGGTCAGTCTAGGAGTTGAACACTTAAGCTTCCTGGATAAATAATTGTAGAGTTGTCTTCTTTTCAGGCTATCTCAAGACCTAAAGTTCCCATGAAAGATATTTGTTTTCTCTCTTACATACTCATTCTTCTACTACAGGGTGTTTGCAGGCTGGTTTACTCAAATCACCCTTGTCTCATTTAAACTGGTGGTGGTTATGTGCCGTGGAGTTGGTTCCTACTCACAGAGGACCCTGCGTAGGGTTTCAAAGGCTATAAATCTTTATTGGAGCAGAAAGCCTCATCTTTCTTCCATTCTCCCATGGAGTGACTGGTAGTTTCAAACTGCTGACCTTGAGATTAGCAGCCTGACTCATAACCATTATGCTACCAGAGTGCCTTTCATTTAAGCTAGGGATCAGTAAAGTTGATCACACATAAGCACTTGTAAAAGACACCAGGGACTCAGATTTGCTGTGTCTCCATTTTGGCATTACAATTGTGTGTCTAGTGACTCAGTTACTGCCGTAATCATCGCTTGTCAGACTTCCAAAGAGAAGACTTCCAATGACCAACCTAAAGACTGACTCCCTATGGCAATTAGTCATTCTCATTTAATTGCAGTGAATTGCTAATTATTCAGGCTTTCCTAGATCCTAGTCACCCATGAAAAGCAGTGAGATGTGGAAAGGAATCCACATGAGTAGGTTTAGTGTTACATTTGTTTTCCTATTGCCACATGCTTTAGGCAGGCACCACGTGCTGCGTTTTGTAGGTATTTTGGAAATAACATGACTTCTGCCTTTAATGAGTGATCATATTGAAGTTTAATGATCTTTACCATAGAAAAATGATACTATTTTGCTATAGAAGCAAAGCTATACTCTGAAAGCTTTACCTCTCAAACTCTCAGATTTCACACAGCAAGAGTATATTACACTCTGATGGCATCACTCAGGATGCTGGTAAAGGAAGGCAATAGTATAACTGAAATGCATTATTCTGTTAAAATTCTTATTTTTTTCATTTTACATTTTTCATTTCACATAATGAGTATAAAACATTTTACAGATATTTCCATAGATTTAATCTTCCAGTGATGAAATAGTTTTCCAGGGAACGGCTTACCACAATTTCATGTAAGACAGCGTATTTCTGGTAGCTGATTTGAGGAAGATACCACACTCAAGACCAGTTATTCCTAGTTGATACAGCTTCCTGAGCTCTGGTGCTTCGACACCCTGCCTGTGTTCAAAAGGATGAAAAACTCCTCTTTGGGTAAGCGTGTCTGCTTCCAATAAGTCACTGCAGTTACAGGTAAACTAAATAGTGTCTTAATACTTTAGATGTCCATCAATTATAAGTTGTTGTACTGTGGAGTCGGTTTCGACTCATAGTGACCCTGTACAGGGTTTCCAAGGCTGTAAATCTTTACGGGAGCAGAACACCTCATCTTTCTCCCACGGAACCACTGGTAGTTTCGAACTGCTGACCTTGAGGTTGGCAGCCCGATTTGTAACCACTATGCTACCAATGCTCTAATACAATTGGGCAAATGCCTATGCATCTTGGCTCACAAACTTTCCTTTTTTGTTGTTGTTGTTGTTGTTCAGTCCTAGCACTGGTAGGGTCCCAATTGCCCCTTACATGCTCAGTAACTTTGCCCTCTTCTTCCATTTTTCTACCCTGGCCTTTGTATAAAATGAAATAACTAATATTGGGTTGTCAATGGAAATATTTCAGACCTGGTGCTTAGATCAGCAAGCTATCCCCTCTGGTAGCAAGAAGCAATATGTCTGGGAATAGAGTTATAAAATTGCCTTCAACAAAGATCTTAGAATTTGCCTTGTCACTTTTGCAAGGATTAATATGCATAAGCATCTCCCAAGAGCTTCTGAAATGATTGTTGGGTGGAGGTAGAAACCCATCATCAAAGTTCCCTTGGAGAAAAGTTAAGGAGTCAGAGTGAACAGCTGCTAGAATGGATACTGATAGAAAATAAATACACACATACACACACATTAAAAAAAAAAAAAAAAAAGTAGTTAAGAAATCCACTAATAAAACATCTTAAGGCTCCAGGGCAGTATTGATTTAGGGAGATCAGGAAATTCCATACCTGGCTTGATGTACTAAGCCCAAAGTCATTATGAAGAATTAGTTAAGACCCCTTTTTCCTCCCACATTTATTTTCCTGATCCTATTTACTTCTCTTCAATTTGCTAAGACACAGTTGTACACCAATCTAAGCATCCCTACAAAGATTTAAAAGTGAGCTTTTTTGTAAATAAATTTAACAAATGAAAATCCCCAATCACTGCCTTAAATTTGTATGTTTAAATTTATATCACTGCCTTAGAATTATATTAAGTTTCAGTAAGTGTTTGGGATTGCTTGGATTTGGAGAGAGGAGCTACTTTGATTTTCCATGATTATCCTACCTCTTGAAACCATTGCTGATTTAGAGTTGAAGTATACTTAATTCATGTTGTTGTTATTTTTGTTAGGTGCCATTGAGTCAACTCTGACTCATAGTGATCATATGTATAAATGAAGAAAACACTTCTGGGTCATGTGCTATTTTCACAAGTGTTGTTATATATGAGCCCATCGTTGCTGTCACCATGTCAGTCCAACTCATTGGGGTTCTTCACCTTTTTGCTGACCCTTCACTTTACTAAGTGTGATGTCCTTCTCCAGCAATTGAATGTTCCTGACAATGTGTTCAAAGTATAAGAGACAGTTTCACCATCCTTACTTCTGAGGAGCATTCTGGCTGTACTTCCAAAACAGATTTGTTTGTTCTTCTGGCAGTTCATGGTACTTTCAATAATCTTTGTCAACACCATAATTCAAATTCATTGATTCTTCCATGGTCTTCTTTATTCATTGTCCAGCTTTCACATGCATACGATGCAATTGAAAACATCATGGCTTATGTTGTTGTTAGGTACTGTTGAGTCAGTACTGACTCATAGCGACCCTATGCATAACAGAATGAAACACCACTCAGTCCTCTGCCAATCTCACAATTGATTCTACATTGGAAGCCCATACAGAAGGCTATGGTCTTTGATCTCTATCAGTAAGTATTTTAAGTCCTCTTTGCTTTAGCAAGCACG
>NW_006408676.1:4261424-4263842 GCF_000296735.1 Chrysochloris asiatica | reverse complement strand
AATGCTGAGCATGTTCTTCCTTTTGGTTTTCTAACTCCAATTCTTTGCAAATTTCTTTATGATGTTTGACTTTGTCTTCTCGAGATGCCTTTTGAAATTTTCTATTCAGCTCTTTTCCTCTTCATAGTTTCCATTTGTTTTAGCATCTCTATTCTGGAGTGCAAGTTTCACAGTCTTTTCTGACATTCATTTTGGTCTTTTTCTTCTTTATTGTCTTCTTCATGACCTTTTGCTTTCTTCCTATATGATGTTCTTGATGTCATTCTATAACTCTTATTGTTTTCAGTCTTTGGTGTCTAATGTATCAAATCTGTTCTTGAGATGATCTCTAAATTCAGGTGGGATATGTTCAAGGTCATATGTTGACTCTCATGTACTTGTTTTCAATTTTCCAGCTTCAGTCTGAACTTGTATATGAGCCATTGATGGTCTCTTCTACAGTCTGCCCCTGGCCTTGTTTGGGCTGATGATGTGGAGTTTTCCCCTGTCTCTTTCCACAGAAAGAGTAGTCAATTTGTAGTCAATTTGATTTCTGTGTATCCTATCGGGTAAGGTCCATGTGTATAGTCAAGTCTTTTATGTTGTTTAAAACAGGTATTTGCAGTGAAGTCATTGGTCTTGCCAAATTCTATCATATGATATTCAGCATTGAGTGGCACAGGAATCTTTTGAACCCATTTTGGAGGAATTTTTTAATGAGCTTTTATGGCATAGGAAAACTAACCTAACACTAAGAATGCTCATGTGGATTCACCAAGGCCATATTTTCCAACTGTTGATCCATCCTCTTTCTTTCCAACCTTTGCATTTCAATTGACACTAATTATGTATACATCTTGAGTGCATGCTTGATCAATTTCAGACTGAAGAATTTGGTAGAATTCTTCAATTTCATCGTCTTTGACTTTGGTGGTTGGTGTGTAAATTTGAATAATAGTGATATTAACTGGTTTTCCTTGGAGACGTATGGATATTATCCTATCACAGATAGCATTGTACTTCAAGACATATCTTGATATGTTCTTTTTGATGATGAATGCAACACCATTCCTCCTCATTTTGTCATCCCCAGCACAGTAAATGAATTAAGTGCACCTTAGTCTTCAAACTGATAGCTGTGTTCTTTTAACATTTTATAGAGGTGTTTTGGTTGCATATTGCATGTAACAGATATTTCCTATGTCCTACGTGCCAAGACCCTGCTAAGTGCTGGGGATTATAACTCTGAAGAAGACAGATATAGTCATTATCCTCACAGAGTGTATGCTCTAATGAGAAGATACAGCGATTACATATGCACAATATGCAGATAATTTTACTATATGGCAATACATTTGATCCTTTTGGAAATAAAGACTTCCTGCATGATAACTTTTAATCCATACTTCTTCCTGTACCAGTTTAAACCCATACAAATCTCATATAGGTGTTTCATGAACTCTGTGACTAATAGCAGAATACACTCATTGCTTTTGTCTGTGAAACCTAATTAACTGGGCTTGGCAAACGTAATGCATATGGGAAATGAAACCAAAGAAACTTCAACGTGTTAAAGAAATGTTTGTCAAAGTTACAATGGGGTCTATCAGGACAAGCTGGGTTTTTCAAGAATGCCACTGATTGTAAATCTTAGTGTAATAGCGTTTTCTTCTTATGGGTGCTCTTCTGTCATAACATTGAATTTCAGTTAATATTTATTGAACACATGCTATGATATATGAGGAGAACTTAAAAATTAAAGAAATGATTGTCAATGCCGGGATGAGGCCAAATAAGCACATGGTCAGAATTTTACAACGATGTGGAAAGGAGTCCACAGGAGCATTCTTAGTGTTAGGTTAGTTTTCCTATTGCCAAAAAATCTCATTACAAAATTCCTCCAAAATGGGTTCCAAAGACTCCTGTGCTACTCAATTATCTGTATATTGATGGATGTGATGAAACTGTTTAAAACTCTGTTTCATTTTGATTGACATAGGTCTTGATATGATAACTGAAAACTTCAGTTGTTGTTGTTATTAAGTGCTGTTGAGTTGGTTCCAAATCATAGCGACTCTGTATAGGGTTTCTATGGAGTAGCTGGTGGGTTTGACTCATCAACATTGTGGTTAACAGTCCAGTGCTTATCCTAATGCAATACACCAGAATTCCACAAATAAGCATGCTGTTGTTAAGCAAAGTTGAGTTGGTTTCCAAGGAGCATCTGATGGCTTTGAACCACTGACCTTTTGGTTAACAGTCCAGTGCTTATTCTACAGTGCCACACCAGGGCATAGATATTAACATTCCAAAATGTTAGTGTTTTCCCTGATAATGTATAATTTTGAGTGCAGCAAGGAAATTCAATAAGAATGTATGAAACACCAGCTACATGCAAAACTCAGGCACTCTGGAATCTTACACACTGTTATTGTTACT
>NW_006408676.1:4259444-4260618 GCF_000296735.1 Chrysochloris asiatica | reverse complement strand
CATATCGTAGGTTGTTAATGAGTCTTCCTCCAATCCTGACGCCACGTGTTTCTTCATAGAACCCAGCTTCTCGTGTTAAGGACCATTAAACTACTAGGGGATAATTCTGTATACAAATAGATTGTATTTTATTTTAAAAACAAACAAACAAAGTTGCTGTCAAACCAGCATTGATTCTTGGTAACTATTGAGATTCCCAAAGTCCTGGTGTTGCACTTTAAGATATGCACTGGACTGTTAACTACAAGGTAATCACCACCTGTTCTTTGGAAACTATATATAATGACACTATGAGCTAGAACTGACTCGACAGCACTTAACAACAACAATAACATTGGAGTTCCTGCATACTGCACATGATTAATCCATTTGGCTGCTAACCAAAAGGTTAGAAGTTTGTTTCAGCCCAGAGGTGTGTTTTTAAAAAGTCCTGTTTATGTACTTGTGAAAAACTCAGCCCCTGGAGCTCTGCCACACATGGAATCACTATCTTATACAAGGAAGAACTGCACAGAGGTAATAAGCATGGTATAATTGTGATTTTATCAAGTGAAGAGGAAGCAGGAATCAGCACTACACAGAGGACTTGAAGATTGCATGGAGGAGTTAACATTTGAGCTGCACCTTCAGGAAGTACTTCAGATACCACTGCTTACCTCTCTGAAATGGATCACAATAGGAGGTCCTGGATAAAGTGGGAGAAAGATGTGTAACAAAACTAAAAATCATAAAAAATGCCCAGGCTTCCTGGTCTGATAGAGACTGATCAAGGTTTTTGTCTTTAGACACCATTCAAGCAGAGAACTAAACTCACTCCCTGTGAATCAACAGGTCCTATAAGGTGAATAATAATTCAAGGGAAGTAGGCGCTCTTTCGAATAACTGTAAGAGATTAAAAGGGCAGCAGTTGCACAAAGAGAAGGCAGGGGCTAGGAAAGAAAGGCAAAGGGAAACTAAGTACAGGGAGGCAGCGGCGGGAAGAATGCTGTTACATTGTGGGGACTGCAATCAATGTCATAAGTCAAAATGTGTATGAACTAGTGAGTGGAAAACCAATTTGCTTGTCGAGAACCGGCTTCGACATAGGGGTTCGGTTCACGAAGTAGGGCAATCTGGTGGCGACAGAGATAGAGAAAGAATACACACAAAGACACAACAAGAGAGACAAGAAGAC
>NW_006408676.1:4257956-4258904 GCF_000296735.1 Chrysochloris asiatica | reverse complement strand
GATTCAAAAGGTCTGAAAGGAATCCAGCTGTTTCAGCTACCTGGCAGAGGCTTGCAGGAGGAAGGAGGACACCTATGTTAATGGTCTGCACCTGAGAACGATCTGAGAAGGCTGTCGCTATTATTCTTTGGACAAAACCCCAGAAGCTTCCAATCTACTTTGGGTGAATTCCTTAGGGGAATTTTTTCTCCAGTGTCTCCCAGCAGACTTGCCCTAGGAACTTTTCGGCCTTGGCTTTAGAAGGGGTTTTTGTTTTAATATTTGTCCATGGGTATCAAGGGTTCATGTATTAAGTTAATATCAAACACAACTGAATAATCTGATAAAGAATATCTATGTTTGCCAGGTGGCCAGAGTTTGTTCCTCAGAGAGATTTGTTTCCAGAACCTTAAACACTGCCAACACAGTGGAGACATTAAGAGAGGCACATAAGAAACCATTTTCTCAGAAGCTACAATTACTGGAGTTCGAAGTATAGAATGAATTAATCAGAGATTAATTATTTAAAGGAAATTACACAGAGCTAGTCCAACAGTGAGTTCATAAAAGCCAATGAACCCGGGACATCCAAAGGTTACTTCCTTGGGCCCTCAGGATCCCTGGCTAGCAAGCCTGAGTGGCGCCACTGTGTTGGTTTTTCATCCATGACACAGAGCCTCAGCATCTCAGTGATTGTGGTCTGCAACATTTGCTCTGTAAATTTTCATCCAAATTACAATAAAGAGTTAAAAACAATAACAGCCCAAACCAGACAAGGCAAAAACAGTGCAATTAACCAAACTATGGTAATGAAAGCAGAGAATATCAGAAGGATGTTTACCTGTGTTTTATTGACTACGCAAAGGCTTTCAATTGTGTAGATCATGACAAGCTATGGACAACATTGCAAAGTATGAGTATTCCGGAACACTTAATTATGCTCATGAGGAATCTGAACCCGGACCTAGA
>NW_006408676.1:4245530-4257301 GCF_000296735.1 Chrysochloris asiatica | reverse complement strand
GAACCAACAGATCTGTGTTGGAAGAAGTGAAGCCAGAGTGCTTCTTGTAGGCCAGGATGGCCAAACTTCATCTTTCATACTTCAGACATATTGTAAAGAGAGAGCAGTCTCTGGAGAAGGATATCATGTTTGGTAAGGTGGAGGGTCAGAGAAAAAGAGGAAGACCCCCAGCAAGATGGATTAGCAAAACGGCAGCATCAGTGGGCTCAAGTGTGTCAACTATAGTGAGGTTGGCCCAGGATCAGGCCATGTTTTGTTCTGCTGTGCATAGGGCCGCTATGGGTCAGTACCAACTCAATGGCACCTATCAACAACAACAACATGGTAATGAATTTAGAATCTTGTTTCATTGACCCTTCCTGACTTCTGACTTACTGTCAATATAATATTGTGGCCTACGTTCTTAGTGCCATGTCACTGGGATAAAAAATAAAGTAGGATTATTTCTTGTAAACAGAAGTATCTTAGTAGTTAACAAAGCGGAAGGAAGCAAAGACTGTACTGGAAATCAGCTTGAGCAAACTCAGACGCTGGTGTGTGTGGACCATTTTATCTGTCTCAATGGGACAAGATTCTGAAGTAGTGAGACATAAAGTAGTAAGATGCAAGTTGGGACTTAGACATCAGTACATATGTCGCATTTTATTACAGAAGCAATATAAAATCATTAAAAGATTTTGGGAAGAGTGGATTTTTGCATTCTATGAACATCCTTATCAAAACCAATGAAGAATAAATTACAGGTGGAATAGTCTTGGACATAGGGGGCTGGTGTTGGTGGTTATGTGCCATTGAGTCAGTTCCAACTCATAACGCCCCAATATAGGGTCACCAAGGCTGTAAACATTTACATGAGCAGAAAGCCTCATCCTTCTCCCATGGATTAGCTGGTAGATTCAAACTCCTGACCTTGAGGTTAGCAGCTCAGCTCGTAATCCACTATACTACCAGAGCTTCTTAAAGGTGGGTAGCTATGAGATTATTATAGCAGCTCATGCTGAAAAGATAAAGCCTGAAGGAGAGCTTGGGTGGTCATTAACAATATAAGCAACAGGCTTGATGTATAATGGACCTTAAGCAAAGTGGTAAACAGAAAAACAAAACAAAACAAAAAGTAAATTTTAAAAAAATAAATCTACAACTGGTTGGGAAATTAGGTCTGAATTGATTTAGAGAGTTGTTCAGAAGTATGTTCGCTTTTCTCCCCACCTGAACTAAGCACTCTACCTTCTCTAGACAGCAAACAAAAGTAGACATTAATATCTGGGACAGATGTTGATACTGAGAACAATAATTTGAAAACATCTTGTTCTTGAAAACTTCCTCTTGTCCTAAAGTAGTAAGTTGTATTATCCAGGGTGGTTTTCTAAAAATGTTTTCTTCCTTTTATTTTTCTTATTATAGTCCACACAGGACATTGATTATTGCTGTTATTATTGTAATTCTTAAAATTACATTTTCTTTGAATCATAAATCAATGAATTATCTTTCCTCAAGGCACTTTTTCTATCTAAAGAACCAGATCAATTTTTACAGGATATACTAACAATAAATCTTCCTGAGCTGTTTTTGTTCCTAAAGAGTTTTGAATCAGGATTATTATTATTTATTATTTATTGAGTGCTGTCAGTGGGCTTAGCGGTATACAAATACACATATAAATGCGTAAGCATCATCATTAAATCGGTTTCCAAAAGAAGCAGGTGTTTATCATGAAAGAAAGTATTTGAATTACCAAAATAATGCCCATTAGTGGTTTTCATTTCCTGGAAAATAATGGCTTTGTGGTCATTCAACTCTTGTGGCTTTTTGACTAGAGTAAATCTCATTTCTGGCATGTTTCCAAGTAGGGAATTGCCTCATGCTTTTTTAAAGCTATTCATAATTAAATTGGACCACATTTGGTTTGATACCTTGTAATACTTTCTCCTCATTAACAACTTAAACAAAGTCCAACTCTCTCCTTCAAGGGAAACATTTCGTTTACTCCTTAGCATTCTCACTTTGGCCAATTAAAAAGGAATCAGCCCATCCAGGAGTTGCCTTCCATTATGCCATTTATAATGGTTGCATGGAATATGGAGTACAGCTTGGAAAATATAGAACCAGGATTCTTATGATTATTCCCACTGTGATTTTCAAAGAAAAATGTTCTGTCTTATGCAACCCAGAGGAATGCTGTAGTAAGCCCTTTCTTTTACCACCACCTCAAAGGCCACCATCAACAAGATCATGCTGCCCCATCCCTTCCTTTGATTTATATTTAAGCAAAGTCTGTGTACCCTCAGATTCATTTCCAGCAAATCTCTTATGTTTTCTGTTAGTAGAAAATAAACACAAAGCTAAGAAATCAGCTATATATATCCCTAACCTTTATTTTAGTCATTTGTTTTCAACTCTTTCTAAATGCCATGTTAACACAAGAAATAAAGAAAGCAGAAGTAGCTTATCTAGTTGATTGGAGGTTACCAAACCTTTATGTTTTCATTGTTGTTATGTGGTCGTTATGTGCCGTGGAGTCGGTTCTGACTCATAGTAACCCTGTACAGGGTTTCCGAGGCTGTTAATCTTTATGGGAGCAGAAAGCCTCATCTTTCTCCCACGGAACAGCTGGTAATTTCGAACTGTTGACCTTGAGTTTAGCAGCCCAATTCGTAACCACTATGCTACCAGAGCTCCTTGTGCCCTTGAGTTAATTCCAATTCATAGTGACCCTGTGTAGTAGGGTTTTTGAGGCTCCAAATCTTTGTAGGAGCAGAAAGCCTCATCTTTCTCCCATGGAGCAGCTGGAGGGCTCGAACAGCTGACCTTGTGGTTAGTAGTCCAGTGCTTATCCTACGCCGCCACAGAGCTCCTGCCAAATAGTTTTAATAACCGTAAGTAATATTTGTCTTGATTTTAACTTTTGCAAGATGCTCTCCTAAGTTATTGTAATTAATATGCATACCAATTCTGGAAGGAAGGGAGGTCATGTATTTTATATGGCATTGCAAATCTATGGGTGAGGAAATGAAGATTTAGAGGAGGTAAATGACTGTTATGGGTTTGAATCCCAAAGAAGGATGATGTCCACTCTAATGTCCAATTTAGAGAATTTTATTGACACCACAGATAGCTATAGCTGGACAGCAGGAGATAATGAATTCTCCCAGGCCTGCAGTGCCTTAGGGAGATGACTGCTAGTTTATATATGCTAAATTCTTGGCTTGGGGTCTAGGGGTTTATCTAAAGGAATGTTGCTGTAGCAGGGAGTACAGAAGCAAAAATAGCAGATTAGTTAGCTCACAGGAAAACTAGATAACAATTAACAGGGTAAGTGTGACCACATGAGTTTGAATAACAATACCATACAGTAAACACCACCTGTGAGGCTTGTTTCTGCCCTATCTGCCTCAAGGCCAGGGGAGCTATGTGGATTTAGAAATTTTAAGTTCTCAAGGAGCTCTATTGTTGTATGACTTACCCATAAATAGTATGTGGCAGACATGAAGCTCAGTCCTTTTTTTTTCCACTTAAAATTAAGTATTACTGAGTAAGTGTGACACTATAGAATAAGTACTGAACTGCAGGGTTGGTTTGAACCTCAAGAACCAGCGCTCCTATACAGGGTCACTGTGAGTTGGAACCAACTCCATGGGCACTTATCAACAAAACAAACATCCCTATGAGTCAGGACCTACTGAATGGCTCTTAATAACAACAAAAAAAAAGCCAAACAACAGAAGACCAGAAATAACAGTATAAAAGAAATGTAAGAAATTTGATTAGTCTTCAGAGTGAGTGCTAACTGAAAGGACAATGAGTTGTTAATGAATGAGTTTTAAATAGTCCTGATGTGGTGCTGCAGGGTAATGGGCTGTACTGCAAAGTCATTTGAACTGCAAGATCAGCAGTTCAAGCTCACCATCCGCTCTTCAACAACCCTGTACAGGTTCACTATGAGTCAAAACCAACTCGACGGCACTTAACAACAAAAACATAGATCTAGAAGTAGTTAGCTTGATAATCACTTAGACTTGCATTTATTTACCCTCACAGAACTATTTAAAAATCTTATGTGCACACTTACATCATAACCTTTACTGAGAAATGGATCTATTTATGTTGTTATTGTTAGGGGCCATTGAGTCAGTACCGACTCATAGCAACTTTTTGCTGGAGCACGCAACCCTATGTACAACAGAATGAAATATTGCCCAGTCCTGTGACAACTTCACAATCATTGATATGTTTGAACCCATTGCTGCTGCCACTGTGTCAATCCATCTAGTTGGGGGTGTTCTTCTTTTTCTCTGAACCTCCACTTTACCAAGATATCCTTCTCAAGGGACTGGTCCCTCCTGACAATATGTCTGAAGTATGAGAGACAAGTCTGGCCATCCTAGCTTCCAAGGAACATTCTGGGTGTACTTCTTCCAACATAGATTGGTTTGTTCTTTTGGCAGTCCCTGGTACTTTCAATATTCTCCAATACCATCACTGAAATGCATCAATTCTACTTATAGAAAGGACTAAAAGTGTGCCAATGAGCCTCTTTCTATCCAAATTTGAAAAATCATTCAGGTCTGTAAACATATTTTTAATGGCTTCAACAACTTCACCCAGAAAGAAATACTCCTGTCTTTTTGTCTTTCTAAATGAACAATGCCAAGTACTTAAAACCCAATGCCTCACAAAAGACTGTTTTTGTTTTTTTTTTTTGTTTTTTTGTATATTGTATTCCTTCATCCAACATGTAATGAATTTTAGCAATGTGCAGTGATGTTTCCAATAAATATATATTACATCAAATAAATTTTATTCAAATAAATATAACTTCAAATTTTCCTTATGACTAACTATTGGACATTTTAAGTATTTGGGGCATCACTAATGTCCTGGTGTGGCATTGTGGATTAATGTGCTAGACTATAAAGTTGGTTTGAATCACAAGTTTGGCGGTTCAAGCTCACCAGCTGCTCTTTGGAATCCCTCTACAGGGTTACTATAGGTCGAAGCCAACTCGATGACACTTAACAACAACAACAATGATGTCCTGGTGTGGTGCGGGGGTAATGTACTGAACTAAAAGGTCAGTTTGAACTGGAAGATTGGTGGTTCAAACTCACCAGTCATTCCTTGTAAACCCTGTACTGGGTCACTATGAGTCACAACTGACTCAATGGCACTTAACAACAATGTACACTTTGGTATAAGCACTGGACTGCAAGGTTGGCTTGAACCACAATGTCAGTAATTCAAACTCACCAGCTACTCCTCAGAAATCATATGCAGAGTTATCATGAGTCAGAACCAACTTGATGGCACTTAACAACAACAACAAAGTTTTTTTATACTTTGAGTTAGAAACAAGCAGAACATTCACTGAAAGGTTTCATTCACAGAAACCCTGTATAGGGTTTCTGATACTTTGGGATAAAACACTGGATTGCAAGGTAGGTTTGAACCTCAAGGTCAGCAATTCAAACTCCCCAGCTGCTCCTTTGATACCCTATACATGATCATTATGAGTTAGAAATGACTCCACTGCCCTTAACAAACAAAACAATAGGGTTTCTGAGGAGTGGCTGGAGAGTTTGAATTGCCAATTCTGCATTTCAAACTGACCTTGTGGTCCAGCACTTATCCTACAGCACCAAATGAGGACTCTACTGAAAGGCTTACCCAGGTATAAATATGACCAATTATAAAACATAAGCTTCAAAATGATGTACACATATGGACATGTCAATGAAACTCTGTGAGATGGCAGGCAATGAAAAGAGATGGGGATACTGAATAGATATCTCCCAGCGAAGATTTGCAAATGGCCAAAGAACATAAAAAGATTCTAAAAGTCAAAACCACAATAAGATACTTTATATCCACTGTTGTTGTTAAGTGCCTTCTAGTCTGTTCCAACTCATAGTGACCCTGTGTAGAGTTCCTGAGGAGCATGTAGTGAGTTTGAACCATCGTTCTTGAGGTTCAAACTGACATTGTGGTCCAGTGCTTATCCTACAGCACCATACCATGACCCAACAATTCAATCCTAAGTAGGTACCCAAGAAAATGAAAACATATTTGTACATAAAGCTTTGTGTACACATGCTTATAAAAGCACTATTTCTAACAACCAAAAAGTGTTTGAGTAGGAAACAACCCAATATTCCCATTTTACTAGGTAAGTAAAATGTGGTGTATCCATATGATAGGATCTTATTCAACAATAAAAATAAATGAAGTACTGATAATGCAGATGAACTTTGAAAGCATCATACTAACTAAAAGAATCCAGTCAGAAGAGAGTATATATCACCTGATTCCCTATCAATGAAATGCCCAAAGTAGACAAATCTATAGAGACATAAAATAGGTTAGTGATTTCCTATAGTTGAGAAGATGGGGGACTGGAAAATTGGGAGATGGTCTCTAAAGGATGTGGAGTTTCTTTTGGGGCTAATGACAATGTTCTAAATTTGATATTGAGTTGTGGTTGTTGCACAGATATACAAAAATCCTTCTTGTCATATACATTGCATGGGTTAATTGTTGGTATGTGAATACTATCTCATATATGAATATTATATCTCATTAAAGTTGTTATCTATCCACCTTCTGTATGGATTGCATCTCAATGTAAAGAAAACAAAAATCCTCACCACTGGACCAATAAACAACATTCTTATCAATGGAGAAAAGGTTGACGTTGTCAAGGACTTTGTTCTTGGATCAACTATCAATCCTCATGGAAGCATCAGTCAAGAAATCAAATGACGTATTACATTAGGCAAATCTGCTGCACAAGATCTTTTTAAAGTGTTGACGAGCAAAGATGTCAGCTTGAGGACTAAGGTGCACCTGACCCAAGCCATGATATTTTCAATAACTTCATATTCATGTAAAAGCAGGACAGTGAATAAGGAAGACTATCGAAGAATTGTTGCTTTTGAGTTATGGTGTTGGAGGAGAATATTGAAAGTGCCATGGGCTGCCAAAAGTACCAACAGATCTGTGTTGGAAGACGTGCAGCCAAAGTGCTCCTTGGAGGGCAGGGTGGTTAGACTTTGTCTCTCATACTTTGGACATATTGTCAAGAGAGACCAGTCGCTGGAGAAGGATATCATGTTTAATAATGTGGAGGGTCAGAGAAAAAGAGGAAGACCCCAGCAAGATGTATTGGCAAAGTGGGCTCAAGCATGGCAACAATTGTGTGGTTGGCCCAGGACCGGGCAGTGTTTCATTCTGTTGTGCATAGGGTCACTGAGTTAGTACCAACCCGATGGCACATAACAACAACAACAATCTACTCTCAAACTTTCCCCTGTACCCCCAAAGACAAGGTAGACAAAAACAGCAATAGGGTCATAGTCATTGCATTTTATAACCAGATTATTTTTTATTTCTTTTTTTTACTTTTTGTTGGGATTTGGATGAAATTTTAGTGAGCGGATTTGTTTTCCTTTGAACAAATCATACACATTTTGATTTATGACATTGATTGTAATTCCCACAATGCAACAACACTCTCCCCACTTCCTCCCTTGTTTACCATCTTAATTTATCTTGCTTTCCTACACTTTCGGTCTTCTGAGCTTTATCCCTAGGCAAATGCTGCCCTTTGATCTCATATATTGCATTGTTCTAGGGAGTGTGTACCTTCCAGATGTTATTGTTTACCTTATAGAACTGTGTTGTTTGACTAAATGTTGAGTCACAGCAGAGCTTACAGAGTTAAAGGGTGAGTAAGGGCCATGGTCTCAAGGGATTCAACAAAACATTTTGATGTGCATTCATTCCTCTCTCCCTTTTTCCTCTTTCATCCCTTGTAATGATTTATAGGGAAAAGATGGCAATTATGATGTGAACTGTGCTTTGCGAAATTAAACTAAATGCATGTACAACTTTTTCATAATTTGTATCTATGGAGAGATTTTTTTAAAAAGGAACTTAGTATAGTTTAGGTGAAAGTTTACAAAGAGAATTAGTTTTCCATCCAACAATTTGTCTGTTTTCTTTTGATGTGATATTGCTGTAATGACCTCTATGTAACAGTACTCTTCCTGCTTCCTCCTTTGGGTTCCCATTTCTGTTTGTTCTTCTTGTTTGTACCTTCCTGCCTTCTGAGTTTTGTTTCTGGGAAAATGCTGTTCTTTTGGTATCACATGGACTGTTTTACTGAGAAACCCATTCTTCCCAGGTATTGTTATTTATTTCATTGGTTTGTCTGTCGTTAGATTGAAAGTTGATCCCTGGGGTTTAGTGCTGTCCTAAGCTTGAGAGGTGTCTCAGGGTCACAGTTTAGAGATTTCCACCAGTCTCTATCTGGCCAGCAAGTTTACTCATTTTTATTATTTTAAATGTTGTTCTACATTTTTCTTCCATTCTGTCCAGAACCTTCTATTGTAATCCTGATCAGAGCGGTGAGTAGTGATAGCTGAGCGCCATCTAGTTTTTCTGGTATCACAGTTTTGTTGTTGTTGTTGTCAGGTGCCATCGAGTCGGAACCGACTCATAGCGACCCCATGCACAGCAGAATGAAACAATGTTCGATCCTGGGCCAACCTCACTACCGCTGCCACACTTGACATCATCAATGATGCCACCTGGCTGATCCATCTCGTTGGGGGGTCTTCCTCTTTTTCTCTGACCCTCCATCTTACCCAGCATGACATCCTTCTCCAGCGACTGTTCCCTCCTGACAATATGTCCAAAGTATGAGAGATGGAGCTTAGCCATCCTGGCCTCCAAGGAGCACTCGGGCTGCACTTCTTCCAAAACACAGTATCACAGTAGTGGAGACCAAAGTTTTTATGATCCATTAGTGCTTTGACTAATAGTTTCCTTGCATCTTTGCTTTCACTCTACTTCGCTCTTGGTGGGGAAAGACCAGTAGTTGCATCTTAGATAGCCACTTGCAAATTTTTAGGACTCCCATTACTACATAGAAAAACTTTAGGTGAGAGATTGCTGATGATTTAAAGCAATATTCCATCTGGTTAGATGAATATCCTAGGTTTGGAATTTATCAGGAACTTTGTGTTTTCCTTCTGTTCTTATGGTTATATTTTTATTGATACTTCTTGCCTGTTACCAAGGAGAAATATTTGGAATGATGAAACTCTTTGGTATGATTATTTAGAATCTGATGAAAACTTCTGGTCCCCTAGGGAAGGATGAAGTATCATCATGAAATCTGTTCAGTATGAGGCAGCAACCATCCCTTGTTTTCCATGTTCAATTAGAAGAGTGTTCAATTGTACTAGTTGCAAGCATTCCCAAGGGATAGAAGTGAAGTAACTAAGGCTTTTCCTCAATTACTTAGAAAACTGGTTCATTTGGGAATCAACCATGAGTAGATTGGAGCTCTTCCTGTTGAATATCCTCAAATCATATTTAAAAACTGCTAGTAAGCTATATGATAAATTGGTGAAAGGGTGGAAAGGGGTGATGGGTAAATAATTGGGAGATCTGTGAAGTTCAACTATGTTCTAATTCAAGCTAGCTCAGATACCCAATATGGTGCCAGTCTTGCTTATAAGAAAGAAGATAAATGAACTACATGACTTTCAATATTTCAGGATTAATAACAGTGGATACTGCATTTATTTGTCACATAAGGGTTAGCTAGTGTTTTATAGGAGCTCTGGTAGCATAGTGGTAAAGAATCGGGCTGCGAACTGCAGGGTCAGCAGTTTGAAATTACCAGCTGTTCTGTGGGAGAAAGATGAGGCTTTCTGTTCCCTTAAAGATTTACATCCTCGGAAACCCTGTACAGGGTCGCTATGAGTCAGAACCGACTCCACAGCACATAACCACCACCACCAGTGTTTTACATACAATGTTTTCTAAGTAAAAGTCCATTTTTCAGGCAAAGTGTTAAAATATAAAAGATGTATACTGAGAGAAGCAGTGTTGTTGTTGTTAAGGGCCATCAAGTCAGTTCCAACTCATAGCAGCAACTCATAGCAACCCTGAATAGGGTTTACGAGGCGTGGCTGGTGGATTTGAACTACTGATCCTGAGATTAGCAGTCCAATACTTTTCCTACAGTGCCACATTAGAAGCATTGGTGGTGGTTGTGGTTTTGTTATGTGGAGTCAGTTCTGACTCATAGTGACCCTGTGTAGGATTTCAGAGGCTGTAACTCTTTATAGGTACAGAAAGCCTTATCGTTTTCCCTCAGACAGACTGGTAGATTTGGACTACTGACGTTTCTTTTAGCAGCGTAACTCACAACCCACTATGTTACTAGAGCCCCTTCACCAGGTACTTTAGGTACTAAGATAATCACTAAGGATGCAATATAGAGCTTTCTTGCTTAAGGTTTCGTGTTCTCATCTGAAAAAAAAAAGAAAGAAGCAAAGACAGATTACCATTAAGGTCAATTACATACTTGTTGCTGTTAAGTGCTGTTGAGTCATTTCCGACTCATAGCTACATTACATAGTGTTTCCAAGGAGCAGCTTAAACCACTGACCTTGTGGTTAACAGTCCAGTGCTAATCCTCTACAACATTGCTCCAGAAGTTCAATTATACACTAAATATTTTTAAATTATATAAATTTATGGAACAGCAGAGTGTTTTCTATTTTCTTATCTAGTTTTCGATTCATTCATTTATTTAACAAATGTATGTTGAACACTGACTCTGTATTAGTCACAGTGCTAAGAAGTGGAAACACATAAAAAAAAACAGACAAAAGTATATGATCATGTAGTTTATATTTTGAAATGGGTACTAGGAAAAAAGTTATCAAGCAAATAGACAGCTATTTACTGTCTGATAATGGCATTAAACAGGGTGTGACCGTGTGAAGCATGGGATGCTTTACTTTAGATGGAATGACGGTATCACCTCTTTTTTGGAAAGGTGACATTTGAGTCATCACTGAACAAAGAGAACAGTGCAGTCAATCAAGGCATTGAAAAACACACCAGATAGAAGAAAGGCATGTTTAAAGACCTGAAGTAGAAGAACTTTAAGAAACAGAAATAAACCAAGTGGTAGAAAACCTACTAACCAAATATGAGAGGAGTGAAATGAAGTTTGAGATGTAGGAATAATTATGATTATTGAAGATCTTGTGATGATGGTAAGCAAATTGGCTTTTATTCCAAAAGCAATGGGAAGTCCATGAGAGTTGCTTAAACTGGCTTACAGAAAGCGAAGTAAAAATGTATTGCTACTAATATTCTGTGTCATACATGCAAGGATTTATTGCAAACAAAACGTGTCTCTGTGATCAGTGGATGGGTGCAAACAAGTTCTCTCAGTAATACATTTGTCTTAGTCTCATTCAGATGACTTAAAAAAGTCTAACAAAGAGAAGTCCAAACAGTGGATTTGGAAGATGTAAAAAATAAGACAGAAAGAGATGAGGAGAGAAATGTGACTTCAACAGCAGGCAGGCTTATTGAGAATAAACCTGGGAGGGGGAACTCAAAGTCAAGAAAGACAGAGAGCCCACCCATCCTTTGCAGACTGGCGTATTTAAGGTGGTGTGTCCCAGGTACAGTAATGGGAGGATCTGGGACAGTTTTAGTGGGCTTTTAATGGGTGGAGTTATGGATATGTTCCAGAAACCGGAAACTACTGGGGGGAGGGCCTCTTGGTCTAACAAAGACTTTTTGGAGAGCTAAGGAGCTCTGGTAGCGTAGTGGTTATGAATCGGGCTGCGAACCTTAAGGTTAGCGGTTCGAAAGTACCAGCCGCTCCGCGGGAGAAAGATGAGGCTTTCTACTCCCGTAAGGATTTACACCCTCGGAAACCCTGTACAGGGTCGCTATGG
>NW_006408676.1:4233456-4244500 GCF_000296735.1 Chrysochloris asiatica | reverse complement strand
AAAAAAAAAAAAAAAAAAAGGCAAAAAGGCCAGTAAAGTTGTGCAGAGGATTTGTTTCCATCATGACAATTCACTTGTTCATTCTTCAAGGGTAGCAAGGGTTATCCCACAAGAATTTCATTGGGAAACTTCACCCCATCCACCACCAACCCTGATGTTGCTCCTTCAAACTTCTTTTTCTACTCCAAACTCAAGGAACATTTAAGAGAAAATTATTTGAGTCCCTAATGGATGTCAGAACTGCTGCTTTGACATAGTGTAATTTGAAAATTGTATAATTCTTTAGGGAAGGGTAAGAAAGATGGAAACACTGCTTTTAGAAGTTTATAGACATGGATGGAGGATATGAAGAGAAACTAGTTTCACATGTTGGTATTTTTATTTGATAAAGGGATCTATGATCATATAGCAATACTTTTTTGCCTTGCTGTCATATTTAAGAAAAATCGTTCTAGGTATTTTGTGGATAATGAGTATGGGTGAAGAATGTGGAGGTAAGGAGACCAGCCAGGAGTCTATGGTATTAATGTAGGGGAAAGAACATGGTGGTTTGGACTATGGTGATCTAAGCAAAACTAGAAAGAAATTGTTGTCGTCAAGTGTCAAGTGGGTACCGACTCACAGTAACCCTTGATAGGGTTTCCAAGTTTGTATTGCCTCATCTTTCTCACAAGGGTTGTCTGCTGAGCTCGAACCGCTGGTCTTGTGGTTAACAGTCCAGGGCTTATCCTACAGAGACACAGATTTAATACAATATTGAAGATAGAACAAATATTACATAGTGATGGATGGGGAGTCAGGAGTAAGGGCAAAGAAGGAAATAAGGATGAATCCTAGACTTAAGCAACAGGATGAATGGTGGCAGCATTTTAACAGATTAAGAAGAAATGAGGAGGAATAGGGTTATTTCTTTATTTTCTGCCTGTTTGTGTGAGGAATTCACAGTGGTGGATGAGAAGAACCAAGAGCTCAGTTTTGGATTTACTAAATTTGTTCTGATGTAACTATTAGATATGTAAATGGAAGTCTCTAGTGAGTATTTGTATGTACACATTCATGGATAAAGCAGCCCTTGTCAGTAGCAACATGCAAAAATCAAAGGAGTAGAGAGTAGAAAATGAATGCATATCAAATCTAAAACCAGCATGTTGTTGTTGCTGCTGTTAAGTGCCACCGAGTAGGTTCTGATCCACAGTGACCCTGTGTAGGGTTTCTGAGGAGTGGCTGGTGAGCTTGAACAGCCAACCTTGTGGTTCAAACTGACTTTACAGTCCAGCGTATGAACCCACAGCACCACACCAGGACTCCAAAAACAGCGTGTTGTTGTTGTTAGGTGCCATCGAGTTGGTACCAACTCATAGCGACCCTGTGTACAACAGAATGAAACACTGCCCAGTCCTGAGCTTCCTCATAATTGTTGCCACGCTTGAGCCCATTGATACTGCCATTTTGCCAATGTTTTTCTCTGACCCTCCACTATACTAAACATGATATCCTTCTCCAGTGACTGGTCCCTCCTGACAATATGTCCGAAGTATGAGAAACGAAGTTTGGCCACCTTGGCCTGCAAGGAGCACTCTGGCTGCACTTCTTCCAACACAGATCTGTTGGTTCTTTTGACAGCCCATGGCACTTTCAATATTCTCCTCCAATACCATAAATTAAATGCATGGATTCTTCTGCAGTCTTCCTTATTCACTGTCCAGCTTTCGCATGCATATGAGGTTATTGAAAATACCATGGCTTGGGTCAGATGTATTTTAGTCCTCAAGCTGACATCTTTGCTCTTCAACACTTTAAAAAGGTCTTGTGCAGCAGATTTTCTTAATGCAAATCAAATTTCATATGATCTCTTGGCTGCTGCTTCCATGAGTGATGGTGCTTGATCCAAGAAGAATGAAGTCTTTGACAACTTCCATCTTTTTTCCATTGATAAGAATATTGTTTATTGGTCCAGTGGTGAGGATTTTTGTTTTCTTTGAATTGAGATGTAATCAATCCATACCGAAGGCTGTGCTCTTTGATCTTCATCAGTAAGTAAAAACAGCATAGACTCACTAATTTTGAAGTAAGTAAAGTCTTGGTGTGGCACTGTAGAATAAGCACTAGACTGTTAATTATAGGGTCAGTGGTCCAAACCCACCAGCTGCTCCTTGGAAACCCTATACAGGGTTGTTATGAGTTGAAAATGACTCCATGACACTTAACAACAACAAAGTATCTATAACTAAAAATGAAATAATAAAACATTCCCATCACATATCAATTATTAAATTTATTTCCCAAACTCTGAATTCTCAATCTCTGATTTTTTTTATTATTATTATTTTTTAATGCATGCACATTTAAGATCAATACACTTCCTCCCCTCCCCCCCCCAAATCTTTTTCATGAATTCTTATTATCTATACCTGGAGCACATCTCAAACTATTTTTCATTCAGCCTTCTATTTCTATGGAAGAATATATAAAGATGTTTCTCCTTAGTTCTCTACCTCTTTGAATTAACTTTGTGCCAATAAAGGTATCCATAGACTGATAATATAAAGGTAGATGTAGACAGCTTTCCCAACTGTTTCTCATAGAAACAGTAATGATGAAATTATGCATAATCTGCCTTCAAGAATTGACTTCCACAGGGGGGAAAAAAAAAAAAACCCACAATGGTGAAGTCAAAAATGAAGAAAGGCTTTCCCAAAGACATGGTCCAAATGTTTGCCCCTAAAGGAGTCCTGGTGTGGTGCCATAGGATAAGCACTGGACCTCAGCTCGCTTGTGGTTCAAACTCAGCAGCTGTTCCACAGAAATCCTATACAGGGTCACTATGAGTTGGCTTCCTAGGGTGGTGCTGTAGTTATGTAAACAATGGACTACTAACCCACCAGAGGTTCAAACTCATCAGCCATACCTTGAAAACCCCATATAAGGTCACGATGAGTCAGAACCAACTCAAAGATACTTAACAACATCAACAGGGGCTGTCTGTGAAATTCTGGACTTTCTATCTAAGCAGAGGCAACTTTTCAGTACCACACCTCGAAGAAAGATGAGGAAAATGCAATATATGAGAGACCATGAGACTTGGTTTGTATATGTGACTTTAGTTACAGAGCTCAGCTTATAACCCAAACTCCCTACCTTCGCTGCTACCATGTTGGCATGAATCAGCAGCCCTCAAGTGGCTTAACTGCAATGGCTTCCGAACCTTTGTTCCCTAAGCTCTGCTATACAAAAAGGTCAGATAGCTTCTTTAAAAATATAAATCAGATCTATGCTTGGTATGCTGAAGTGGCTCCCCATTTCACTCAAAGTAAGTGTCCAGATCCTAACAGACTGCATCATCTGAAACCCCATCCCCAATTTTACCTACAAGTCCTTTCCTATACCTCTTTATTCACTATGTTTCAATGACTGCATTCCTTCCTTGGAATCATGGTCATCCTAAACATACTCTGAACTAAGGACATTTGATATTGAATATTCTAGAATGTTCTTTCCCCAAATATTTGCATGAGTAGCTGCTTTACCTGCTTCAAATCTTTATGTGATTGTCATCTTTTCAATGAGGTCTAACCTGACAACCATATTGACAATTGCAAACTCCCTTCCAGTTCACTTTGCTCTCTTCCACTTTAAAACTTTCCTAAAATTTATCACCATCTAACAGGGTATATAATTTATATTTATTAATGTTGTTAACTGTTGTTTGTTAAGAACCCCTTTAAATAGAAGATGATTATTAGGACAATCTTTGCTTGTTTGCCAGAATAAAATCTGGATATGAGTGTTGTTGTTATGTGCCCTGAAGTCAGTTCCAACTCATAGAGACCCTGCATAGGGTGTCCAAGGCTGTAAATCTTTATGGGAGCAGAAAGCCTCATCTTTCTCCCACGGAACAGCTGGTAGTTTCGAACTGCTGACTGTGAGATTAGCAGCCCAATTCGTAACCACTACTCTATTTGTGGAATGAGAGCAGAGGGAAAATAAAAACAAAACACCAAGTAACTTGGGGAGAGAGAGAATAAGATAAGGAGGCAAAAGAAAGACAAGTGCTCTTCTCTTTAATTCCTCTCATTTCCTTACCATCATTTTTCCTCTTCCTCCTTTTATTCTTCTCTGTCTTGCTTCTCTTATATCTTAATTTGACAGATGTGATATGAATATCCACTTCAGAGATTGGCTGATGTCTACAAAGGGTCTGAGTCTAAATAACCTTTGAGATCTCAAAAGTGACATTTACAAATAAATAACCACCCCCAACTAAATATAAACTATGTATTATGCACCATAACAGCTCTCTGGAGACCACTAGATGTCCATTACTTGTCACTTTTGAAAACTTCTTTTTGGGATTGCATATATACTCCTGGTGTGGTGCTGTAGGATCAGCATAAGGTTGGAAGTTCAAACCCACTAGCTGCTCCTCAGAAACCCTATACAGGGTCCCTTTGAGATGGAATCAACTCAATGGTACTTAACAACAACAACCACCTTTGGCTACAATTCCCCTAAGCCCAGGTCCAAGAGATTGTGAGAGTCATTTAAGGGTCTTAAGAGCTTTGGGGTGGAGTAAAGGGACACACACTTAATGCTCAAAAATGCCCACACCAAGATCATCTCAAAAGGTGGGGGTAGAGACTGAGTAGTATCCAATCTGTCCAGGCAGGATTGATGAAATTAAATGCTGATAGGTCTCTTGTGATACAATTGTGAATAGTTGTTATCAGGACTGCTTGTGAGGGTTGGAAATGTAAAGGTAGATGTTTTGTATCAAGGAACAGAGTGATTAACTTTTCAGTCTAGGAGTGGAGGTCCCTGGGACCATCAAGGGAGAAGAGTAGAACCCTACCCAGAGAAGCAGTGATGCCTGAGATGGAGGCAGAGACGATGACGTGGAAAGATGGAGCAGCTGGGGACTTTAGACACAGAGAGGGAGAGGGGCTGTGTGCTGACAACTGGGGGGCAGACTTGTAGTGTATACCCTTTGATTGGTTGATAATGCATGGAGGGGATTGTAACCATGGCAATGAAATGATATATGATAGGATGAATGTAAAACTAATGTTCTCCCATGGAAACTATCACATCATTCACAATAAAACATTAAAAAAAAAAGGTGGAGGTGGAGAGAGCAGAGGGCCCCTTCCTCCAGCTAGCTTGTGCTCCAGTCAGAGTTATGCAAATGCTAGGAAGAAGCCTACCACTCTTCTTCCCCCTATGCTGGCCAAACCCCTTTGTTCTCTAGGAGGGGACAGACAATCTGGCCCTATTGACTGTCTTACCTCTCCTAGATCCTCATGCCATCCTTAACTGCCCTTATACTTGTGAATACACCATGGCATTAAAAGACCCTTGCCTTTTTGTGCCCCTTACATGGTAAAACTTCATGATCCAGCTGCCTGACAATATATACTATTGTTGCTGTTGTTGTAAAGTGCAGTCCAGCGCATTAACCCACAGCGCCACACCAAAATTCCATGTATACTATAACTGATTACTATTCCTAAACATTATATTCCCATAATTAATAGAATTATATATTGCCAAATTGAGGGCAAAGAGCCGATCTAGTTAGAAAGAGTGTCAGTAGATAACTGCTAGATTGTAGAATGTGGTCCTGCATTTGTTGCAGTGCCATAGAGAAGTTGTGGTGATAATCAGGTATGTATACACAGCATTCAGTATGAATGAGAGAACAAACACCTCCCAGAGTGGCTGTGAGAATGTCCAGAGCTCTGCGATTCCATAACATTGCTTTACGAACCTGCTCTGTCTTGGCTGACAACAAGGAGAAAGCCTGGTAGGTTTCATTTACTGCCTCAGCTTTATGCTTGCCAGGGTCTCAACTTGCCATTGCACATCAATAGATGCGGCTACAGGAGCCAATGTTGCAAGGAGGTAAAACCACTGTGTCCCCAATTACTGGACTTAACAGGCAGGCATTTGTAAATAGTGCTAGGGATGTGTGGTTATTATTTGTGGGGCTCTTTCTATACACTGGGGCACCTTATAATTCAGTTGGATATATACTACTGATAGCCACCCCAAGCTGTCCCATATATCATAACTCTGAGGGTGCATAACCTTTACTTGCTCCCATATCACATGGCACATCTGACAGTGGGTATAGAATCCCCAGTAGGAAGTTGCAGAGAACATTCAGTTGGAAACGTAGTAGGGAGCAGCCTACTCTGTCAAGCAGACCTAGACATTGATGTTGGCAGACACAATTTTCCATGGAATACCAACAGTGGAGGAGATGGGTAGTTCTCCACACACCCAGCAGTCTGACTAATGCCTCAGGTCTGCGATCATGATGGTCCAGCTGGCAAAAAACATTACCACAAATTCAAAGGACAGAATAGCAGAGAGGTGAGAGGTACCAATGTAATGCAAGGATTTTGGAGACATAAGAAGAAACCAAGGTGACACCTGTTAGCCTATATCTAGCCCTATCCACCAATGAGCTGCTAAACCAAACCTTGGTGCTGGGGCAGGGACAATTTGCCATTTCTTGAGAAGCAGAACAATGGAGCTTCCTGGGGCTAGGTTCTGGGGAAAATACAACAAGAGATTATTAGAGTTTCCAGGCACTGGCAAAGGACAGTTGTTGTTGGTGGCTATCTGGAGCCTCATGGCCTTCTGTGGTCCCCAGATTAGTAACTAATATGCACTGGTTCAAGTGTGTGACTGCGTTTGCTTCAGAATTCCAGTCATTTGATTTACCAGTCCAGCTACAGTGGGATTGTATGGGAGATAAAGATGCCACACAATTGCCCAGGCCATCTGCCCATTCCTGGGCCTGAAGCCCCGTTTTTCAGACACTTGCACTGCAGGTTTCTGGTATATGGCACGCAGCTGATACAGTTCATCAGCTTGAACATTCCCTGGTGGAGTAAGGGGGCTATGAGCCGACACACACAAAAATAACAATGTCCATGCCCTGGTGAGTGGGCCCAATTGTCCTTTCACAGTTCCATTCTCCAAAGGGGTCGATGGTTCACTAGTCACTCTTATGCTTTCCACTGTGTTAGCCAGAATCTTAGTCCTTTGTACACTGCCCAGCTGTCTGTGCACAGGACTCTGAGCCTGGGCACATGTATCAGTACCATCCAAGCAGCCCTCAACTCAGTCCACTGGCTACACTGCCCCATGTCCTGGTCAATCCATATACCTTCTGTGGTATAGCCACCGCAGTCTACCTTGGGGGGTTACCTGGAGCTGAGCTGTCCATGTACCAGTCTTCCTTGGGAATTTTCCCAGCACCTTACTGTATGTGACTCTTCTGTGGGAGCATTTCTGTTGTGGGTGGCTGATGCCATCAGTGACATAGGTGACCACTCTAATCTGGTGTAACTCAGCACTTAAGGGGCTGGTCTAGTGGATACTTCTCTGTTGCAAATATGCATGACATTTGGCTAAATGTGTTGGATTGGGTCATCCTGATTGGGGCTTAACAAAGTCCTTTACCCACCACTGTATGGAGTAGTTCTTTTGTATTGTTATAGGATTCCCTTTTGTGATGTCTTCTACAAGCTATAAGCTGTCATACAATGCTGTATCTGGTTTCTGCACCTTTCCACAGTTGAGACCAAAATCCTAAGGAAATATATCAACCCTGTTTGCCATTGTCGCAGGCCCCAGCTATACCCTTCTGAGTAGCTGGTAGTTTGTTGTTGTTGTTAAGTACCGTCAAGTTGGTTCTGACCCATAGCGACCCTGCATAGGGTTTCCAAGGAGCAGCTGGTGAGCTTGAACCGCCAAACCTCTGAACTTGTGGTTCAAATGGCTTTGCAGTCTGGCATATTGACATCCAATGCACACTTTTGCCCAATAACTATGATCCTAAGAACCTGAACCCGGTTTATTGCCACTTTAGTGTCCTTTCTTTACAAGATAGTAGAGGGGGCACAAAAGCCATGCCAAGTGGGGAGTAAAGGGCCTCCAATACCCCAGCATCCCCAGAAATATTTGCAACTCCTTTACTTAAGTAGGGCAGGGGTATGCTTTAACTTTGTCAATTACATCTCCAGAATTGTCTTTGTCTTACCCAACCACAAAACATGCAGGAATTTGACAGCAGATCCAGGGCTTTGCAGTTTAGCATGGTTGATGGCCCATCCTCTGGAGCTGAGGTGTAACACCAGCTGCAGTTCCATTTGTTGAAACAAAGGCAGAGAGCCACTAAAAAAGGTATTAGGTCAAGCACAGAGTGACAGGTACTGAAACATTCCCCAATATCGCCGAGGAGAGAAGCAGGTTAGGTTCGGTTACATGAAGAGGAGTCACCACCTCTTGGTAGTCTACAGTCATACAACATGATCTGTCCGGCTTCCACACTGGCCACATTTGAGCCACTTCCACTACTGTGGCCATAATCTCTTCATGCCCTCCAGGTAGGAGGTGTTTGCTCAGCAAAGAGGGTGAGCGTGGGTGGATTCATGTCCATTTCACCTATTCCTGAATAACAGATTTTACCACACATACCCTTACACAGAACTTTCCTGCCATGGTCATAATTGTATTGGGTTCATTCCTAGGATTTGTTAGGGGAGAGGAGAAAGTTATACTTTATTTTCATTGGGGGGCAGATGGCCAATCTGCAGAATCAAATCCACCTGGCACGCTCTAACTTTGCTGCCCCTGGAACCTATGGATATTTTGGTGAACCAGGGTGCATTCAGACCCAGGGTCCACTAGGAATAAGAGAGTTTGCTTATTTCTTGGAGACAAATGGATGGTTAATTCCAATTAGGACCTTGGGCCCCCAAAGATTGTTGGGTTTCAGGCCTGTAAAGGAAAAGCCTTCAGTGTACATATGTGCAAGAGGCCGAAAAACCAACCAGAACTCATTCCGAAACATTAATTAATCACAGAAAAGAGAATAAAGGAGATGGTTTACCAAAAAGGGAATTTACCTACAAAGGACTAAACTCACCTGTGTCCAGTGGCTGTCAGCTGGATCATGATGTTTTACAGCATGAGGGGCTTTTTATATCATGGAGTATTCGCAGGTAGAAGGATCCTTAAGGGCAGTCTGAGGAACTAGGAGAGGTAGGAGAGGTAGGAGAGTCCAAGGTTCCTGGTTGCCTGTCCTAGAGAACAAAGGGGTTTGGGCCAGCATAGTGGGAAGAAGAATGTAGGCTCCTTCCTTGTTGTTGTTGTTGTTGTTGAGTGCTGTGGAGTAGTTTCCCAGTCACAGTGACCCTGTGTAGGGTTTCTGAGGAGTGGTTTGTGAGCTTTAACCACCAACTTTGCAGTTCAAACCAGATTTACAATCCAGCACATTAACCCTCAGCTCCACAGCAGGACTCCTGCTCTTTCCTAACATTTACGTAACTAAAGTGGGAGCACATGCTGGCTGGAGGGGCTCTCTGCACCTTCCTGGATAGCTGGAACAGGAGGAAGAGATAGGAGATATGGTTTTGAAGTGACCTTGGCGTGGTCATTTTGAAGCATTGAGTTTTTGTCCCTACACTGTTTTTGTTGTTAAGTGCTACCAAGTTGGTTCCAACTCATCGTGACCATGTATAGGGCTTCCAAGAAGTGGCTGGTGAGTTTGAACTACCGGCTTTGGGGTTCAAACCAACTTTGAGGTCCAGTGCTTATCCTATGGCCACACACCACTGAGTCCTACTTTTCACCAAGAAAAGGCACCATATCTGCTATGAACCATTGTATTTTTATCCTGAATAAAATAGATTTGAAGACCCCATGGACCTTTTTTTTTTTTCTCATTCCCCTCTGTTCTCAATGAGTTTACAACTTTTTGTATTATTGGCTATGCACAATTGTTCTCTAATTCTTTTCAGCCTCCAAGTCCCTCTTAATGTTCTGGTAGCGTAGTGGTTACAAATGGGGCTGCGAACCGCAAGGCCAGTAGTTCGAAACTACCAGCTGTTCCATGAGAGAAAGATAAAACTTTCTACTCCTGTAAAGATTTACAACCTCGGAAACCCTGTACAGGGTTGCTATGAGTCGGAACCGACTGCACTGCACATAAAAACAACAACAACAACAATTGAGATTCAGTTTTGATAGTTATCTACCTGCCAAGTGATTGACACCTACAGAGGCTCCCGGAGAAGTCTTGAAGAAACCAAAGAGTCAGAAGTCTATATTAATTTAAATGGCTTTTCTTCCCAATTAGGACTGCTCTTTTTGAGGAGTCCTGGTGTGGCGCTGCAGGTTAATGCCCTGGACTGCAAGGTCGGTTTGAATCACAAGGTCAGCAGTTCAAGCTCACTATGAGCCACTCCTCGGAAACCCTGTACAGGGCCGCTATGAATCAATTCTGACTTGACGACACTTAACACAACGGTGTCATGGTGTGGTGGTGGTTGTGTGCCGCTGAGTCAGATCTGACTCATAGCAGCCCTGCATAGGGTTTCCCAGGCTGTAAATTTCTATGGGAGCAGAATGCTTCATCTTTCTCCGTTGGAGTGACTGTTAGATTTGAACTACTGACCTTGAGGTTAACTACCCAGCTCATAATCCACGACACTACCGGGGTCCTTTCTTATGGTGTACATGGTTAGTATAAAAGATCTTCCAGTGTGGAAAATGCAATGGACTGCAAGGTTGGTTTGAACTATAAGGTCGGCGGTTCAAGCTCACCAACCGCTCCTTAGAAACCCTGTATAGTGTCACTGTGAGTCGGACTAGATGGCACATAACAACAACAGATACTGATTATCCTAACAAAACTGAAGCATAAAGTCTGATTATGGAGTCCTGGTATGGTGCATAGGATACCCATTCCATCTCAAAGTGGGTTTGAACTGTAGGGTCAGTAGTTGAAACTCACTAGCTGCTCCTCGGAAACCTTAGTCAGGGTCTCTACAGTGTCTGAACAGACTCCAGGGCACTTAAAGTGTCAATTCTGCCTTTCTTTTTTTTTAATTTAAAGTTTTTATTGTGGATTGAGTGAAAGTTTACAGGATACATCATCAGTTTCACACTCAACAATTCATATAACTTGTTTCATTACATTGATTATAATCCCCTCCATATACCATCAGTTAAAAGTATTTCTCTTTATCCA
>NW_006408676.1:4216270-4231001 GCF_000296735.1 Chrysochloris asiatica | reverse complement strand
CTATTTCCTCTTTTGTCTGCTTGCCCCGCTCCACAATCCCTGTTCAGGACTTGTTTCTAGTTGGGAACAGTTCAGGGCCAGCTGTGGCTGTTTGGTTTTAATTGGAAACTGTCTCTTTAAATTTCAAGGAGATCTGTGTGCATGCATAGTAGAACCCTCTGAGGGGGGGGCTGGGGTGCCCACTAGCTCAGGCACACCTATAATCACCAGAATGGAGGTGTGCAGACAACAAGGGACAAATGAACAGATACCAAAAGAGAAGAATGTCCACACCTTTATCTCAGCGGTTCTGTCAGGCGTCTGTGGCCTCTCCGATCTTTCCCTGACATGGTCTTACCCAAGATGGCGGCTCCTGGAACAGCCGAGCATCCCGGACTAGAAAGCAATAGATTTCTTGCTTCTGCCACAAATTCCCCCAGCTGTGAGCCTACCAACCTTCTAAGTATTCCTTTATATGTGGTTCAGAGTTCTGGGACCATCCCCTGAGCCTGCTTGATCAAGTATTCTGTGTTGTTGTTGGCAGAGCTCTCTGCTATACGTCCACCCGATCCGCCATCTTGTTTGTTCTCCTGCCTTTATTATTTAAAGTTAATCTGTGGTGCTGTGGGTCGCTATGGGTTGGAACTGACTCTATGTCACTTAACAACAACAACACAGGCTGATTGGTCAACCCTTCTTTTTAAGGTGTGGTGTTTATCATTAATCTGCTACATTCTTACCTTTGGCTTCTCTATGCCTAAGATTTTTTTTTTTTTTTATAATAGAAAGTTTTAAAGCTATGCTGGTTTTGTAGAAGATTCCAGAAATTTTCTACAATGTCATATGATAGAGTCAAAAAAGAGGCATGGCAGCAAAAATATAGGGAAGAAGTAGGATAAGTGATGTTATATACTGAAAGGATTGCAATCAGTGAAAGAAAGCAAAATGTGCATGGATATTCAAGTGTAAAATTGATGACCTGCTCTGTAAAACTTCACCCACTTCACAATTTAAAGTTAAAAACAAAAAAGTGATGTGCGGTAAAAATTGAGCTGGTTATCAGTAAAAATTTCTGTATGTCAAGGTGTGTTGATCATTCATTCAGGCTCCCAAGGGTAATGAAGGGAATCACATTTAGGAAGGAAACATTTAGAATGACAGTAGAAAATGTCCTGTGGGAAACAATTCTCCATTTATCAGTAAGGCAATACTTTACCTGTCTTGAAAAAGGTTTCCATTTATCCTAGATAATGTCATTGCCTTACACCAAACAACATATAGTTAAAAACATATTTCCTGAGATTTAATAACTGTAATCAATGTGTCTTTTGTGAATAGCTGACAACTCGGTAACAGAGTTGTCTACTATCCTATTGAACTGAAGTAGAGTTCTTTGTCTTAATTACTTTAACTAGATAGGTAATTTAATGGCCCTGGGTTTTATAGATCGGCTTATGGTAATTTTTATGTGTACAGAATGGAGGACTGAAGAGCACACTTCAGCTTAAGGAACATTGCTACCATGTCCGATTGTGCTCGTTGTTTAGTCATTGTCCCTTCGCTTAGCTTCATTCCCCTTCATGAAAGCATCTGTCTTTCAGCCGTCTCCTTCCCCATCTCCTCCAGGCTATATCTTATTGAAAACTTCCTTATCCTGCTGTGCTGAGAGCTTCAAAAACCATCGCATCCAGGAAGCCTCATTAGATACCTATAAGAAGTCAGATCCTCCTCTTCTGAGCTTGCATATCACTTTCTTGTTTCCTGTTACAGGATTCATTATTTGTTTCCCATTCTGTCCTGTATTCAGTGTTGTATCTCTCTAAACATCCCATAGTGTTCTTACAAAGTAGGCACTCAATGGATGTTGAATAGAAGAGCAAATTGATACGTCAATGAAGCTCAGGCCAAAGACTTAGATCTGTCTTCTCCTTTTTTTAAACTTTATATGGTGAATTGAGTCAAAGTTTATAGAGATTATCAGTATCACATTTAACAAATCATACACTTTGTTTCATTTTAATCGTTGCAATCCCCTCCACATAATATTAACTGTTATTCCATTTCTTCCCTCTGATTCTTATATACACTCTATCCTCCTTCCCAATCTTTCTGGATTTTGTCCTTAGGTAGATGCTGCCCTTTTTGTTTTGAATGGTTGACCATTCCATGGCAAATATACTATACTAGTATTGTTGTCTCCAATATATGCTATCTACTGCATAGCTGAAAACTGAGCCATGAGGATGAGTTCAGTTACAGGCCTTAAATGTGACTGAGGGTCATAGTCTCAGGTTCCTCCAGGCTCTTTCCGACCAGTAAGTCCCATATTTTTTATAACTTTGAGTTTTGTTCCACAATTTATTCACTGTTTCTAGGACCTTCTAATATGATCTCCTTCAGAACAGCTGTTAGTGGTAGTAGGGCACCATCTAGTTCTTCTGGTCTCAGAGTTGTAAACACTGCTGTTCACATGTCCATTAGTTCATTGGACAACCTGATTCCAAATGTCTTCAATTTTCATCATTCTTCTTTCTACTGCACAGGGAGAGCTCTGATAGTATAGTGGATTATGAACTGAGCTACTAACCACAAGGTCAGCAGTTCGAATCTACCAGCTATTTGTCAGGAAAAAGATGAGGCTTTCTGTTCCTGTAAAGATTTTCAGCCTCAGAAGCCCTATGCAGGGTCCCCATGAGTCCAAACTGACTCCGTGGCACATAACAATTGAATGGCCACTCATGAGTTTTGCTACTCACAAACTAGGATGTAGAACATTATGTTTGTGGGTTATGTTATGCCAATTGACTATGGTGTCCCCCAAGACTATGGGCCACAGCCCCCAGCCACAGCAACTCATTCTCTAAAGATGTTTAATAAGGTCAAAGAAGTTTTCAAAACTTTGTCCCTTCTATGTTCTATCACATTCATGGATATATTTACATCAAAGGTAAATATTCATATACAAATCCCTTCTGTCAAACCTTAATATATTTGTGGGTGTGCACCCAGTCTCCCTCCAGTAGCCACTCATACTTTGCATCTGTCCATAGATCACTGTTGCTGCAGGATTGCTTACATAATAGTATTTACCTCTATTCCCTTTAACTGTTGCTCTCTTCCTTTTGTCTTCATCATTCTTCTGCCTCAGTCTTCTGAAACCTCTTCATTCTGCTCCAATATTAGGCTTGGCAGCTGAGGCCATTTCCTTTTCCTATTTTCCCAATCTCAGATCATCTCAGCTGAGCTAGACAACTATCTCTGTTTTATGAAATCTTTCTATGGGTTTGTGCTGTGTACATAAGTGAGCCGGAGATAGGACCTGTTAGTCATTTCTCAGTGTGAGTGAGAGAAAGCTGGAATGCAATTGAAAAGCAAGACATTTAAAGTGTGATGTACTGGAAGTCCTATGCAGCAATTTGGAGCTCTTTAAGAGTTTATTTTCTCTTCAGGGTATGAGTTCCTCTCAGGTTCATGAACTGAATAGTACATTTTGGCAATAACTCATATGCTGCCCTTTATTTCTATTTATGGATTTTAGGTGTTTGTCTTGTATCTCCAAATACATTAGGAATGTCTTAAAGGCAAAAACTCAAGCATTATAATTCTCTGTAACTCTTGAAATAACATGCCCATGGTTTCATACATAATAGTCTCTAAAAAATTTAGATGGAACATTGCCAGCATTGTAGATGCTTAAATGAATAATAATATGAAGGGATTTTTGTGCGGGCATGATGCTTATCTCATAGTAGTTTGGAGGGAATATTTTAAAGTCCTGAAATAGTAATTTTGCTATACTAAGAAAGTCTTAATTCCCAGCACAGAGTCCTGCCACAGAGCAGAATGTTTTTGCTTTAGGAAATTCTACAGGCTAAAGGAGTCCTGGTGTGGCACTGTGGGGTAATACACTGGACTGCAAGGTCAGTTTGAATGGCAAGGTTGGCAGTTCAAACTCACCAGCTACTTCTAGGAAACACTACACAGGATTGCTATGAATAGGAATGGACTTAAAGGCACTTAACAACAAACAACAACAAGGATTCTTCTTTCTAAGCTCTGAGATGCAGCTTTGCAGAGTCAGATTGAATTTAGCATCAGTCTGAGAACCTGGGCCAATATTGGGAACTTTATCCAACTATAAGAAACAGAGGCTGTGTAGCCAGTCTACTTTTCTTGTTCAGTTTTGATTAAGATTTAAAAAATATATATAGCTCAAAACTTATTTTATTTATTACAGTCTCATGTCTACCTAGAATTCCCATGAGATTGGAATTCAAGACTTTTTTTTTTTTTGTATAGGTATTTATAATCAGAGATTGAGACTTACTGAAAATTATATTAATAAGATTTCATTTTGAGCTAAAAATTGGTACCATATGACCTCTTCACTAGTCCACCTCATGTTGCAGTGCTGACAAAATTAACACCTTTTCAATTTGCTTGGCACTTTCAGGTCCTCACCTTGGCTATTTATGGACTAGAATTACTGAGAAGCCAGCTGAATTGGGAATTGGCTTCCTCCCTCCTGATGCTCCTGAAGGAAAGATTTCCTGTCTTTGGGAGGACAGGGTATCCTTGACTGCTCTCAAGATCCATTTTGTGCACATACTATTGCTTCAGTTTCATTGAGTTTTCTGACATTGAATGTAATGAAAATCCTTAGTAACTATCTATTTTTATATGCACTTAATTAGAAACTTGGTTTTCCTTTTCTCTTTGCTCTCTTTGCAGGTGAACTATCCTTTGGCATATTGACTCTGACATTTTCACTTTACAACAGGTAATCTTGCCACTCTTGGCAACCTGGCATATCCCTAGTACCAGGCATTTCTTGCTAGAGGTTTATGATGCTCCATTTAGAGATAGGCTAAGGCAGTATTCTACTTCGAACATTCAGTTGGTTGCCCTCTTTTGCAAGAGGATCATCTCTTCCTTTGTTCCTCTCTGTGCTATCCTGGAAGGCATGGCTGTCTGTCAGCTGGTAACTGTGTTAGCTTTGGGTTGGTATTAATAAGAAAGAATAAGAGATCTGTTCATCTTAGATAACCACACAAATTGCATCATGACATCTTTTCTTTTTAAGTTTTAAAAAGGTTAAGGTGATTTTCTAGCACCAGAATAATAAGAAATCAAGGGAATGGCTAATCCTTTCAGCTAGAGGAGATTAGCTATCTCATAGAAGATTGATCTCATCCAAAGAAAGACTTCTTTTATTTGTGTTACATGGACTTTCCACTGTGAGATATTGCAGATGAGCCATCAGCCAGGAGCAGTAAAATTATTTAGCATCAGGGATGGGATCACATTTTGTCTTGAAAATGTCAAGTTGTTAAATTCTTTCAAGGAAGGAAACAGAACAGTCTCAGCACTGTTCAGAGAGAATATTCAGGACCTTCTCTACCTGTAAGGCATTTCTTTTCAGGACTTAGACTCTGTTGAAGCCAAATGAGAAAAACATTGGTCATGAGGAGGATGTTAGAAGAGAGGTCTTGTGCCAGTTATGGATGGGCAGGGACAGCATCCAGGCTGTCCTCCAGTTTTTTTTTGCTGGTAGGATCAGAACCAGGCTGTTGCTGTTTGAAGATGGAGCTTTGAAAAAGTGGCCAGTAAAGAGAATGTCAAATCTGTCCAGTTTTTGTAAATCCCCACTGTGTGTACGTGGTTTAGTCGCTTTTCTGATGGCTACTTTTTGCCATTTGTATCTTTCCTCCAGACTGAGGACTCATGGGACTTGGTTAACATGGTTTCCTGTCAGCTGGTAATTGTGCTAGCCTTGAGTTCGTATTAATAAGAAAGAATAACCGATCTGTTCATATTAGATAACCACACAGATTGCATCACAATACCATTTCTTTTAAGTTTTATAAAGGTTAAAGTGATTTTCTAGCACCAAAATAAGAAGAAATCAAGGGAATGGCTATTCCTTTCAACTAGAGGAGCTTAGCTATCTTAGAAGATTTTTCTAGCCACCTCTAGTACTAATAAAACTCCAGATCAGAATTATTCCTGAAGAGGCGGGATCACATTACATTTTAGTTATGAGACTCATGGTATAGGGCAGAAATGAACATTTGGCCATATACAACAATGGTATAATTGATGGAAATGGTTTCTTTTTGTCTTTTTAAATCCATTAGACCAGAAGAAGTAAATAGTGCCTGGTTACCACTAATGAACATTTTGATCAAAAATTGTGTATAAAGAATTTTGACCCAAGAGCAAAAACGCAGAACAGAATTTAAAAAGTATCATGAAATCCAGAAAATCATTAAACCTTAAACCAAAAATAGCCCCCTGAAGTCTTCTTAAAATATGCTGAATGAAGTTAGTCACAAAAGAACAAATATTATATGAGACCACAGTTATAAAAATCCAAAAAATGGTTTTCACACAAAAGAAACCTTCATTGATGGTTACCAGGAGTTTAAGGGGAGGATATATTAGTAACTAAAAGGTAGAGACATGTTAACTTGGGTGAAAAGAAAGACAACATATGGTAAAGGGGAGAAACAAAAATTGATGGAAGCAGGGAAAGACAGTAGGAAGAGTACAAGAGTTAAAGGCAATATGATAAATACTGTTATTTACACAGTCTTGCAATAACAGTCATCTATGAGTGTATGCATGATTAGACATGCAGGCTAAATAGGTGTGGGAGAGAGTCAGACTATACCCACAAATATATATAGGTTTAACAGAGGATATTTCTACATGTGCATATATCTGTGCTACACATATATCTATGAATGTGCTGGAGCATGTGGAGGGCAAGGTCTTCTGGTGTGGCATTGTAGGATCAGCACTGGACTAAGAACCTCAGTGTTGGCAGTTCAAATCCACCAGCTGCTCCTTGGAAACTCTGCACAGGGTCACTGGGAGTCAGAACCAGCTTGTTGCCTCTTAACAACAGCAGCAACATACAGGGGGAAAAGTTATGAAAATGTCTTAGACATAGCCAAATGCCATGAGAGAATGAGTTGCTGGGCTCGGGGCTCAGGATCATAGTCTTAGGGAAATCAAAGTCAACTGGCATAAGAAAATCTACAAAGAAAATGTTCTGTACCTTATCTTGGTCAGTAGCAAGGTAGGGTCTTAAAAGCTTGTGTTTAGTGATGTAAGGTGTAACTATCAGTCTCTCCCTATCCAGAGTAAAGTATAGTGAAGAAAATCCAAGACACATGGACACAATTAGACCAAAAGACTTATCAACCACGTGAACTTCAATCTCCATGATCAGGAGTACTAAATGGTACCCAGCTACCACTACCAAGCACTCTAAAAGGCATTACAATAGGAGGTCCTGGATAGAATGGGATAAAAATGTAGACCAAAACTCAAAATCATATGAGATCAGTCTTACTGATTTGATAGAGACTGATAGAACCACAAGACTCTGGACCTTAGTCACCATTCAAGTCTGGAACTGAAGTCACACCTGTAGCTTACCCTCCAACAACAGGCTGGCCTATTTTGTGACACTAACACCAGGAACATATTCACTCCTTAAAACCATCAGATGAGATAAAAGGCATCATTTACCCAGAGACAAAATTCAGAAGGGAAAAAAGGATAGGAAGGAAGGACAGATGGAAATGGGAAATGCATGGAGGAAGTGGAATGAAAGCAATTGGGAGATTGCAATTCATATCATGTCCCAAAATGGATATAAATCATTGAATGGAAAACCAAGTTCTTCTGTAAATTTTCACCCAAATCATAATGAAAAGTTTAAATAACTAAATAATGAAAACTTAAAAGTGTTTCACAAATGAAACAGTAGTGTAGTTTAACTAGTAAAGGAAGTCTACCTTCTGTATTGTGCTCTATCAAGATATACATGTATGGGGTCCCATTGACAACAGCAACTTGAAAGATGAGATCGGAAATTTAGGGAGTAGTCAGTTTAAGTTAATGGGGGCATAACAACAAAGAAAATGAGTGTGAGAATGGTTGTACAACTTACAGAATGTAATCAATGTTAATTACATGAAGAAACTTGAATTGGTACATGTTTTACTGCGTATATTTTAATAAAAACAAAATGATATTTTTTAATTTTTAAAATAATTTTTGATTTTATATTTTTAGCTTGAATTAATTATAGACTCACATGCTGTTTTGTTGTTGTTAGCTGCCCTTGAGTCTGTACCAACGCATAGCCACCCTATATACAACCGAACAAAACATTGCCTGGTCCTGAGCCATCCTCACAATATTGTTATGTGGCGGCCATTATGATAATCCATCTCATTGATGATCTTCCTCTTTTCAATGACCCTCTAATTTACCAAGCATAATGTCCTTCTCCAGGAACTGATGCCTTCTGATAACATATCCAAAGAAAGAAAGACAAAGTCTCACCAATCTTGCTTCTGAGGAAGATTCTAGCTGAACTTCATGGAAGGCAGATTTATTTGTTCTTTTGTCAGTCCATGATACTTTCAGTATCCTTAGCCAACACCATAGCTGACATGCATCAATTCTTCTCCAGTCTTCCTAAACCATTGTCCAGCTTTCATATGCAGATGAGACTATTAAAAATACAATGGCTTACTTAAAGCACACCTTAGTCTTAAAAGTGACAACTTGGCTCTTTAATAGTTTCAAGAGTTCTTTTGCTGCAGATGTGCGCAATGCAATATGTCATTTGATTTCTTGACTGCAGCTCCCATGAATGTTGATTGTGAATCCAAGCAAAATGAAGTCTTTGACAACTTTAATCTTTTCTAAATTTATCACAATATCTTTAATTGGTCCAGTTGTAAATATTTTGGTTTTCTTTACATTGAATTGTAATCTATACTGAAGGTTGTATTCTTTTATCTTCATCAGTAAATGCAAGCAAGGTTGTGTCATCTGCATATCACAGGTTGCTAATGAATGCTCCTCCAATCCTGATATTGCAGTCTTCTTCATATAAATCAGTTTCTCAGATTATTTGCTCAGTATACAGATTGAATAAATATGATGAAAGGATATAATCCTGACACACATCTTTCCCAATTTTAAACAATTCAACATTCCCTTGTTTTGTTTAAACAACTACTCCTTGGTCTTTGCACAGGTTCAGCATGGACACAATGAAATGTTCTGAATTTCCATTTCACCACAATGTGATTCATGGTTTGCTAGTAAGAAATAATAAAAAAGAGCCTAAAAAGAGATAGTGTGTATCTATTGCCCAGATTTCCCCAGTGGTGACATCTTGTAAAATAGCATAATGTCACAACCAGGGTACTGGCATTGATATGCTCCACCACCTTTAGAGTTCCCTAGCTTAGTTGTATACATGTGCATGGGGGTGCACACACACGCACATGTGTATATGTAGTTCTCTGCATTTTTATCATGTGCATTTGTCCCTGTATCCTCTATCACAGGCAAGACATTAAATAGTTCCAACACCACAAGGATCCTACATGTGCCCATTTTATAGCCACATCAAGTTTCTCCCAACACTTGCTACCTATCTGTAACCCAGGTTCATCCTAATGTTTATCCTTTGGGGAAAATTATATAAATACAATTGTATAATCCACCACTTGTCTGTTAGTTTGTCATACTGTGGTGGCTTACATGTTGTGATACTGGGCACTATGCATGGGTATTGTAAATATGAGAAGAGTTACTCATGGTGGACAGATTTCAACTGAGCTTCCAGACTAAGACAGGCAAGGAAGAAAAGGGAGACTACTTCTTAATTTTTGACCAACACAAACCTTATGAATACCAGTGGAATAGCATTGTACGACATAATGCCGAAGATGAAAACATTATGAACAACATCAGAATATTGTCAGAGATAGTGCCAGAAGATGAGTGTCTCAGGCTGGATGTAACTCAAAATATGACTGACTGGAGAAGAGTTCCCTCCTCAAAGTTGAGTTGACTGTGATGACTTAAATGAATAAAACTTTTGGGACCTGTATTTGCTGATGAGGAACAACTGAAAATGATGAGAAACTGTAAACACTCATTGACAATTGAAACATGGAAAGTACCAAGTATGAATCTAGGAAAATTGGAAGTTGTTAAAAATGAAATGGAATGCATAAATATTGGTATCTAGTCATCAATGAGCTGTATTGGACTGGTATAAGCCATTTTGAATCTGACAAACAAATGGTTTACTATGCCAGGAATGACAAATTCAAGAGGAATGGCATAACATTCATCATCAAAAAGAACATTATAAGGTCTATCTTGAAGTACAATGCTGTCTGTGAAAGGATAGTATCCATTTGCCTACAAAGAAGACCAGTTAATTCAAATTTATGCACCAACCATAAAGTCAGAGGTGAGGAAATTGAAGAATTCTACCTACTTTTTCAGTATGAAATTGATCAAACATTTGTGCCCGTTCCAAAGAAAGGTGACTCAACAGAATGCAGAACTCATCAAACAATATCATTATTATCGTATGCAAATAAAATTTTGCTGAATGTAGTTTTAAAATGACTGCAACAGTGCAATGTCAGGGAACTGCTAGAAATTCAAGCCAGATTCAGAAGAGGTCGTGGAACTAGGGATGTCATTGCTGATGTCAGATGGAACTTGGCTGAAAGCAGAGAATACCAGAAAGATGTTTACTTGTGATTTATTGATGACTATACAGAGATTTTTGATTGTGTAGATCATGAAAAGCCATGGATAACATTATGAAAAATTGGTTGTGCCCCTGAGAAACCTGTACATAGACCAAGAGGCAATCATTAGAACAGAACAAGGGGCTACTGACTGATTTAAAATCAGAAAAGGTGTATGCCAGGTCTGTCTTCTTTCACCATACATATTCAATCCATATCCTGGGCAAATAATCTGAGGAGCTAAATTATATGAAGAAGAGCATGGCATCAGGATGGTGGAAGACTCATTAACTACCTGTGTTATGATACAACCTTCTTTGCTGAAAGCCAAGAGGACTTAAAATTCTTACTGATCAAGATAAAATACCACAGCCTTTAGTATGAGTTGCACCTCAATATAAAGAAAACGAAAGCCTTCCTAGCTGGACCAATAAATGACATAATGATAACTGGAGAAACTATTGAAATTGTCAAAGACTTCATTTTGATCCACAGTCAACACTCATGGAAATAGCAATTTAGAAATCAAACAACGTATTGCATTAGGCAAATCTGCTGCACAGAGTAAAATTACCAGTTTAAGGACTAAGATGCATCTAACCCAAGCCATGGCATTATCAATGGACTCATATGCATGTGAAAATTGGACAATGAATAAGAAAGACCATAGAAGAATTTGAGTTATGATGTGGGAGAAGAATATTAAAAACTCCGTGGACTGCCAGAAGAACAATCAAATCTGTGTTGGATGAAGTACAGCCAGAATGTTCCTTAGAAGCCAGAATGGTGAGACTTAGTCTCATATTTCATGTGTATCATAAGGAGGGATCATTCCCTCGAGAAGGACATTGTGCTTAGTTAAGTAGAGTGTCAGTGAAAAAGAGGAAAGCCTACAACAAGCTGCATGATGTCAGAAGCAATGTGCTGAAGTGTAACAATTGTGAGGATAGCAAAGGACCAGGCAGTGTTTTGTTCTGTTGTGCATAAGGTTTATATGAGTCAGAACTCGCTGAACAGCATTTAACAACATAATTACCTAATACCCAATTTGGGGGACTTGCTTTTTTTTTTTTTTTTTCCATTTCAGCATAATTCTTTTGAGATCCATTCAAGATGTTGTGTATATCAGTAGTCTGTTCCTTTTTATTGGTGAATAGAAGACTTTAGTAGATAGGATGTGATACAACTGGCTTAACAATTCTTTCATCGAAGGATCTCTAGGTTGTTTCTAGTTTTTAGCTATTATGCATAATACTGCTATAAATATGCATAGAAAAGTTATCTGTGAACATAAAAACATTTGGGAGAGAGAAAAAAAATTCAATCTTATTTTTTTCCCCATACTGTTTCTTCTCTGAACATTTTCTCTCCCTCTATACCCACAGATCATGGATAGAGCAGAGACATCTTTCCAAATTATGTGTATATACTATGCAATGGAGTCCTGGTGTGGCACTGTGGGTTAATATGCCAGACTGAAAAGCCATTTGAACTACAGGGTTGGTGGTTCAAGTTCACCAGTTGCTCTTCAGGAACCCTATACAGGGTCGCTTTGGGTCGGAACAGACTTCACAGCACTTCACAACAACAACTATGCTATGGAGTCATTATAGCTTTCTTGTATTGATGAGGGCCAGCATGTTATCCCCATTTCATGAGCTAGAAATCTAAGGCAGGGAGTAGATCATGCTTACAGCCTTAGTGTGGCCTACACAGTCTCTCATTTCCAGTTTCCAGGTGGAGTTCCCTGTCTTTTGACAGCATTCCGTCTTTCCATCAAGAGGTACCTGCCCCTCCAAAAGCAACTTTCCTCCTGGTCTCCTTCATTTCTCTTTCCTCTGGGAGGAAGAAATCCAGCCTGTATGTAAAGCAGAGGGAGCAATGATTCTTACGCCCTTGCTTGCCCCTTACAGATGCTTCAGTGAAGTCAGCATTTGTTCTGATTTTAATTGTATTGACACTAGCTGGGAGAAAGGGTGAGTAAAGGGAGAAAGGTTCTGGAAAGAGCAAGAGCAGTTCACAGATAGCTGTGCATTTATAATAAAATTCTGAGATCATTCTTTCACCTCCATGCGACAGGAGTTACTTGTTTCTCACTCCTGCCAGGGGCCAAGAGTCACTGTCCTTGCTCACTAAAGGACACTGTGAAGCCCCACCAGGGTAGGGACTACAGTCCCTTCTACTGCACCCTCATTCATAGTTCATCCTGACATCTGTTCACTAAGAGCAGGGGTGAGAAGGTATTTGTTGTTAAGTGACATCAAGTCCGTTCTGACTTATAGCAACCCCATATAGATTTCCAAGGAGCAGCTGGTGGTTTTGAACACCTGACCTGTGGTTCGCAGTCCAGGGCTGATCCTACAGCATCACATCTTGTTTAATACAATTTTGATAAGAATGGGCCTCATCTTCCATTTTAGTTGTTGTTCGTTAGTTACCTTCAAGTCAGTTATAACTCATTGCAACCTTATGAATAACAGAGCAAAACGATGTCCTGCTCCATCTTCCAGCATTATTTCAGAAAATGTTCTGATGTGATCCGTAATGTGTTCACTGTCTAATTGTTAAAAGTAGATTGTTGTTGTTGTTATGTGCCATGGAGTCGGTTTCGACCCATAGCGACCTTGAACAGGGTTTCCGAGGCTGTAAATCTTTACGGGAGCAGAAAGCCTCATCTTTCTCCCGTGGAGCAACTGGTAGTTTTGAACTGCTGATCTTGTGGTTCGCAGCCTGATTCATAACCACTACGCTACCAGAGCTCCTTTTACCAGGCCTTTATTCTTTGTCTTAGTCCAGAAAGCTCTGTTGAAACCTGTTGAGCATGGGTGACCCTGTTGGTATTTGAAATAGTTGTGGCGTAACCTCCAGCATCATGACACATGCAAGCCATCACAGTGTGATAAACTCCCTTCCTCATTCTTGTTCTCTTTCTTAGGTAAGAAGAAAGACACTGTTTAGTCCTCTGGTTACATCCTGTGGGCTTCGGGTGTTGTTGTCAAGTGCCACTGAGTCTGTTCTGACTTAATGCTATATAGGATTCCCAAGGAGCAGGTGGTCAGTTTGAACCACCAATCTTGCACTTCAAAGCAACCTTGCAGTCTTGAGCTCTAGCCTTCTGATTGTTGTTGTTGTTAAGTACAGTCTAGTTGGTTCTGACTCATAGCTACCCTTTGTAGGGTTTCCACGGAGTAGCTGGTAAGTTTGAACTGCAGATCTTATGGTTCAAATTGATCGTATGGTCAAGTGCATGTCCTACAGTGTGCCACATATCAAGTATCTAACATATGTTTTCCCATTAAAGAGCCAACTTCTGGGTTGTGAGGGTCCCTGGGACTTGTCCAGTCCACATGGGAAAATCACTGCTCACACACCATTCAGAGTCAGCAGCTTGCAGATAATAAACCATGGAATCATGTTCACTTTGGAAGAAAAACTCTCACAGTACAAGTGATGTCTGCATTCGTCCACCTTTACCTGGACAAAAAGCAGAGAGACCATGCTTTCAAAACGCAGTTTCTCACATTAAATGGGAAAGATATAGTCTCTTTAACAAATGGTGTTGGCAAACCTAGAAATCCATTTGTAGAAAAATGAAATAAGATCCATATTTCACATCATATACAAAAACAAACTCAACGTGGATTAAAGACCTAAAAGTAACACCTAGAACTATAAACATCATCAATGAAAAAATAAGGACAAACTTAGAGGGTCTAACACATGGCATAAATATACTATCAAACGTTACTAAAAACACACTGTAGAAACCTTGTGGAGATCATGTCTGACTTCCTCTGGCTTCACAAGAGGGAAAGAGAATCAAACTCAAAATCAACCCAAGGCTGATTCCTATGAAGTGGAGGTCAGACTTGTTTCCACCGTACAACCTTCTTTACCCTAGTCTGTCACCACCCATTCCTCCCACAAGCACCCTCTGCTTCATATCTGTGTTTGATAATCCATTGCAATGGCCACACAGAGCTCATAACAATACAATTATAGAGTTTATTAGAGAAGTAATCAGAGTACACATGTTAACTTAGGTGACAGGGAGGGCAATATACAAGAAGAGGGAGGTTGTCAGAACAATGATTAAGATAGGTGAAGATACAGGGAGGTATGTAAGGGCTAAAGGGATAGAGATAAATAGTAATATATATACAACC
>NW_006408676.1:4210873-4216045 GCF_000296735.1 Chrysochloris asiatica | reverse complement strand
GCAGCCCAATTCGTAACCACTATGCTACCAGAGCTGTTAAGTGCCATCAAGTCGATTCCAACCCATAGCGACCCTGTATAGGGTTTCCGAGGAGTAGCTGGTGAGCTTGAACCACCGACCTTGCAGTTTAAATGGCTCACAAATATATAAGGGTTTGAAAGAAGACATTTGTTCAAAGGTAACCACAAGGAGGAAACAGGACAACTTTTGCTACATGGAGGTGATTGCTATCACTAAGATATGATTTGCTGAATGTAAAACGGATGATCCGTCTGTGAATTTTCATTCAATTCACAATAAAATAAAATAAAAAAGCAGTTTCTAACAAGTGCCTCTACAATCCAAGTTGTGATTCCACTGTTATGTCCCTTTCAGTATCAGAAGTGGAGTCTTACTGTGGGACTGTAGGATAAAACACTGGACCGTAAGGTTAGTTTGAACTACAAGGTCACTGGTTCAAACATACCAGCCACACCTCAGGAAACCTATACAGGGTCTGTCTGAATTTAAAATACTAATGAATTTGTTCATTTATTGTCACTTATCCTTGAAAATAAATACCACTTGGCTGATCAAAATAGGTCCCAAAAGAAATGGGTGAGTTAAAAAAAAAAGTATTACCATAAGGTTCTGTTCACACATGCACAGGTTTACTCCAAACAAAATGTGTTAAACATGTCTCTGCAATCAGTGAATGATGGCAGACAATTTCTCTTAGTAATACACTAGTTTACGTTAGAATGCCTTCAAAAAAACAAAAAGGCCCAATCCAAACAATGGCTTCAGAGGGGATTGCTGGGAGTTAAATTCAAAACAGAGATGTCAGTTTAGAAAGTTATTATGACTATTTTGGAGGATTCCCAAGGGGTAATCTTGATGGGTTTTCTCAAAGGACACAGGACAATCATGGTTGATTTTTATGGAAAAGCTTTAAGAAAATTGAAAACTGAGTTGGTGAAAAAAGCCAGGAAAGTCGCACTGAGGAATTCTTTCCATCAAAATACATCTCATTCTCCAAGGGGTAACAAGGCTGTCCTATGAATGTTCTGTTTTAGAAACCATATACTGTACACCCACCAACCCTGATCTTGCCCCTTCAGATTTATCTTCATCCTCATACTCAAAGAGTATTTAAAAAGAACACAGAATGATTCCCTTGAGGTTGCCAAAACTGCCCTTTTAGCATGGTGGAAATCAGAAAGTGCAGAATTCTGTGGGGAAAGGCAAAAGAAACTGAAATGAAACACTACCTTCAGCACTATATAGACCTAGTTGGAGGATATGTCAAGAAATAACAGCTTCACATTTTGATATTTTTGCTTAATGAATACTTTCTATGATTTTGTAGAAATGCTTTTAAACTTACTCTTATATATGTATCGACATAGTTATTTTAAGCCCTCATAAAACCATGGAATTGTCTCCTGTCAGTGTTTATTTATTTGGTGTGACTCAAAAGAACAGAGATATCTTGAAAATGGCCAGATGCCCCTTTCTCTCTTCCTTCCTCATGGACTAAATGAAAGTTTACAGTAAGTGATTATGAATGTTTAATTCAGTCCTTTGATATCAAATTTTGGACCCATTTTGGTGAGCATGTGGCGCCAAGATCATAATGAGATTCCATATTTGCTAGAGCAGCTGGGAAAATCTGTGGACATTAATGTAACATTCACCATTACTGAGATTGCAATGAATGTTTCTGAGAAGTCATGCTTTCCATGAGAATCAGGTTATTGGGAATGTCTGATCAGGGTAGAGGAGAGAATTGCAGTTGTATTCATATTTTTTCTTCATATCAAAATAATTGGATTCAGGAGTTTCTAGCCCTAGGAAAGCTTGGCTCTGGTGCAATCTTTCATGTCCAAGGGTAGCAGAATTTTGATTTGTGTATTTATTTGCCCATTCATTTTGGTAGATTTAGCTAAACTTAATAAAGTTCAAGCAACCTGTCAGAAATCATAAATTAGCATTAGTGGTTCAAGATTACTGATCTCCTAAATGATTTTCCAGAATTTACAGCCATTTTCCCTTCTTTTCTTCAAATCACAGACTCTTAAAAAGGCTTTAGAAATTACCAAGTCTCATTCCTCACCCATTTTTAGATCTCTATTAGGCATGCAGCCAGCCCCTGCCAACATCAGAGATTCTCAACAGGTGTGCAGACACACTTGTGGCCCCTGAGCCCTTCACAGGTGTGCTCCTAAATAGTAATAAATGAGTAAACTTTATTTTTCAGAAAGCTTAGAATATGTAGAGTTAGGATGATGCCTGGCACTTGAAGGATTAATATGGTGTTAAGAAGTGTACAATCTGGCTCTAAAGAAAATCTGCATGCATGTGGAACATGGGAACACAGTACCTTATGAAATGATGGAGATGAAAAGGATGAGCAGAGTCAAGGCACTAGACAATTCTACTCAAACAGTAAGGTTTACTTAAAGTACACAACAGAAGAGAGGCATAATTGCAGATGCTCTTGTAGAGCAGGTGACATGTAAAGATTATGTCGCAATTATTAATGACTTTCTAAATGGTGCTTTTAAAAGTTAGTACTTTAATAATGTCATGACTGCAAAAAGATTGAAAACTATTGGGTTATCCTTTTATCTTGATGGAGTCATATTATTCTCATTACCCAGTCTAGCATGATTTTGATATTGACAAACTATACAAAAATATTTGCTTTTCCCAGGCTAAATTGTGGCTTGCTATAACTTTCAACAAAGGGTTTATGATTTGTCTGTTAGAATAATGATGAATATTTACCCAATCTGGCTGGGCAATGAATTACATGGAATCTCACTATAAAGCTTTGAACTCTAAGACCACACACATAGAGATTCTGTTGTAGCATCAGCCAAAGAAATCCATATTTTTATGAAGTTTAATCATTAAACTGTATTTTTTTCAGCCAGTTTTAAGAAATACTGCTCTTCCATAATCCTTCTGCTGGCAGCCAAACTCTTCTAGTTTGATTGGACATATATTTATTATCTTAATGTGGCACTTTTTTGGGAATTGTTAATGGCCATCTAGTTGGTTCCAATTCAGAGCAACCCTGTATAGGCTTACCTGGGAGCAACTAGCAGGTTTGAACTACTGGACTTGTGGTTGGCAGTCCAGTGGTAATCCTACCGCGCCACGCCAGAAGTCTTGGAATTAAAGTCTTCCTCAGCACTGGACTGCGATCCACAAGGTTGGCAGTTCAAACTCACCAGCTGCTCCTCAGAAACCCTGTAAATACAGTGTTGCTATGAGTTGGAACCTACTCTATGGTATCTAACAACAACACAGAGAGAGGAAGCCCTGGTGTGGTGCTGTTGGTTAATGTGCTGGACCAAAAGGTTGGTTTGAATCACAAGATGCAGGCTTCAAACTCCAGTCACTCCTCCGAAAACCTATACAGGGTTGCTGTGAGTCAAAACCGGCCTGACAGGACTTAACAACAATAACAATATATACACCATTAGGCATCCATCTAGTGCCTGGCAACATTGCAACATCGGTGACTCTCAACAAATGTGCAGAGACACACTTGTGTTCTTTGAGTCCTCTACAGGTATGTTCCTACATATTAATAAATGAGTAAACTTTATTTTTACAGAATATCTATATATCTATATATCTATGTATCTATATCTAGATACATAGATATAGCTAGATAGCTAGATAGCTAGATAGCTAGCTAGATAGCTAGCTAGATAGATAGATAAAATCCTGGTATGGCACTGTGGGATAATGCACTGGACCACAGTGTTGGTTTGAACTGCATGAGTTTCTGAGGAGCAGCTGGGAACCTCCGACAGGGCGTTTCAAACAGACATTACAGTTCAGCACATTAACTCGTAGCGCCACACCAGAGCCCCTTCTCTATAAGGAGACTGAATTTGGATTCCTGAGCACAAACATGTGCATCATGTGTATCTAGTCTATGTGGGTTGGTCATGCCAACTCACTTATTTTGAGAAACTGTAAATCTGAACCCTTTTTAAACAAAACAAAACATAGAATTACTGAATTTTCTTTGAGGGCTCCTCATCCTTCCCTGTCATTTTCCTTCCATTTCTTTCAGTTTTTGTTTTTTTTCCCCTTTTCCCCCTAATTAAATGTGTGAACAGAGAAACTGTTGTTGATGAATGGTAGCTGTCATAGATTGTAGTCCATAATGGAAAACCTGGTCTTTCTGTTTTGGGGTTTGTTTTTTTGTGTGTGTTTCTGTTACTTTTATAAACTGATACCAAAGTAAGTAAGGTATAAACATCTAAATAACAAAAGTAAATAAACAATAGAGTAGATAAGTTATTGGGCTTTCAGAGAACTTTATCACCATCAACCCTAAAATAGAATGTATTGTTGTTATACTTGTGACTCCATTGGATTCTTAGCAGATATAAGTCCTTCTTCTCAGCCACCTCCTTTCTAATTGCCACCCCTTCCATTTGATTTGAGCTGTGGTCATCATCTTCTTGCCTACATTAATCAGAGCTAGCTCAGATACTATGTGGTTTTCTTACTTCTGCTCAGAGTAATCCCATAACGTGGAATCAATCCTTTATGATAGTGGTGAACGGTTAAGAATGTTATTCACTTCCTTTTCCAGTGAACAAGAAATATATAAAATATATATTCACTATAAGCAAATTTTAAAATATACATACAGAGACAAATAAAATACAGTTATTCTGTAGGCTCATCATCCACCATTATGCACACGAATGCCTATTCTTATATATTCGTTAAGTGCCATCCATTTGGTTCCCACTCATAGGGTTTCTGAAGCTGTAAATCTTTGTGGGAGAAGAAAGGTCCCATCTTTCCGGAAATATATATAGCTGGGCATGTATGTGTGTATATATTTTTAAAAAGAGAAAATATGAAAGCAAACTATACATTCAATTCAATTCCCTCTCCTTTTTTTTTTCTCCACTAAACAGCATTCCACAAGTATTTTTCCATAGAAATGCACAGAAACATACACGAGGGGGCTTCAAAATGTTTATGGTAAGTCCATTTTGCCACGAACTTTTCAAAGTTCCCTTGTGCTTTATAGACACAACCTCATTTATGTTTACTACTTGTAGCGTAGTGGTTACGAATCGGGCTGCGAACCTTAAGGTCAGCGGTTCGAAACTACCAGCCGCTCCGCGGGAGAAAGATGAGGCTTTCTAC
>NW_006408676.1:4202957-4210773 GCF_000296735.1 Chrysochloris asiatica | reverse complement strand
TTAACAACAACAACAACAACTGTTGGGTAAATGCGCTAGACTGCAAAGCCGTTTGAACTGCAAGGTCAGTGGTTCAAGCTCACCAGTGGCTCCTTGGAAACCCTATACAGGGTCGCTATGGGTTGGAACTGACTCGATGGCACTTAACAACAACAACAACTCTTGGGTAGCTAGGTTGCTCTTATTACTATATTATGGAAATATTACAAATTATATAAATGGCATAATCACCTTTGCATCATGAGAATTAAATATCAGTATCATTTTCTAACTCAGCTAAGAATACCATTCTGTCTTGTATACTTGGGGATGAGAGTCTGATGATCTCTTTCACAATGAAGTACAGTGAAAGGTGCTATTGAGAAATAGAAAGTAGCCATTTTATCCCATGTGGAGAACAGGGTTTACTGTGAGGCCCCACCTCCTTTCCATTTATCCAAATGTGGGGAGAGTGATTTGGTGCTAATCATGATCAGTCTTCTGGAATCAGCTCTGGAATTCCTTATCTTTCCTCCTGTCATTGGAGGCAGGGGGATTCCACAGGGCAGAGAAGTTGGGAAGTGATGGGGAAGGGGAGAGACAAGAGAGTGAGCCTGACAACACAGAAAAATACTGACATAAATTAATCAAACGAGGCATCTCACAAGATTGAATTAGTTCCTGATTTATGACTGCAGCATAGCCGCTGCCAGGCCATTTCTTCATGCTCATCAGTTGTTCCCCTGATTTATGTTGAAGTCTCAGTGCATTGGCTGACTAGAGATCCTTGTAGGATGGATGGAAGGGAGAGGGTTGCTCTAATACGGCCGTCCCTAGTCCAATCTCCATTCCACCTCTCAGCATGCACACCCATCTATCAACTTCATTATTTGCCTCATAAACTCAATGTCTGCATCTTTAGGCTTTGTCCTATTGCTGTGGAAGTGGAGAAATGAAGAAGAAACATCTTTTATTTTTTGACTTATTTGATTCTTAGAGATTTTTAAACCTCAACAGGATTGATCCTAACAGTCCTTATGTTTCTTGTTTTTGTCTGCAGGTAGGTGTCTAACACCTACATTGGCCTTTTCAAGTTTCTGCTAATTTTAGTAATGGGAGGCACCTGGGGTGATTTGTACTATGGGTGGTTTTAATGCTGGTGGCTTCCTCCTTTGCAATACCAATTTGTCACTGCAGCATGTCTTTACAGGAAAAAAACAAAAAACAGCAATGGAGACTCTGCTGGTCATTCTAGAAATTTATCTGTGGCACAATGAATGTTCATTCATTCACTTATTAATTATTTTATTTATTTATCTTAACGTTTTACTAGGGGCCATATTCTGAATCCTCTACCTCTATCCATCTATATCTGTGAGTCCTGGCCTCTAGGGAGTTTTTGGTTTAGAGGGGGAGATTGACATTAAACATTATCAAATGAATAGCCATGTAAGTATATATGTAACAATGTTAATGATAACAATCCTGGTAAATGTTTTCAAGGTTATAGAAAGTATTTATAACTTTTAAAACAAACATGGGAAAAATTCTCATGGAGCATTTTTTGTAAATGGTAGGTGAATGTTTTGTTTATTCATTTTAAAATATAGATCTGGTTGTTGTAAATGGCTAACATTTCTTGTAAACATGGAGTCCTGGGGTGGTGCTGTAGGATAAGCATTGAACTGCTAACTGCAAGGTCAGCACTCCTAAGGAACACTATACAAGGTTGCTATGAGTTGGAATAGAATCGATAGCACTTAACAATAATTTGGAAGCAATCTATAGGGTAAAGTAAAAGATTGTTTTCACTAATTACAACTTTAGTTAAGATTTGTAAAAGTGAGTTTGATTTTCAAGGCATGGAGCTTTTTATAAAAATAAACTTCGTGTTATAATTATAATCACTAATCCATGTTGTTGTTGCTAGGTGTTTAGGAGTCAGTTCTGACTTGTATATATGCTATGTACAACAGAATGAAACATTGCCAAGTCTTTTGCCAACCTAACATTTCCTGTTTCATTTGAGCCCATAGTTTTTGTCACTGTGCCAATCTATCTCATTAGGGGTTTTCCTCTTTTTTTCTGACCCTCCATTTTACTAAGCATGATGTCCTTCTCCAGGGACTGGTCCAAATTATGAGAGGAATTCTTATCCTCCTGGCTTCTAAGGAACATTCAAGATGCACGTCTTCTAAGACAGATTTGTTTCTTTTTTTGGTAGTCCTTGGCATTTTTAATACTGTTCTCTAACACCATAACTCAAATACATCAGTTCTTCTATTATCTTCCTTTTATTCACCATCCAACTTATACATGCATATGAGGCAATTAAATTACCATGACTTGGGTTAAAGCACACCTTAGTCTTCACACTGTCATCTTTGCTCTTAAGCATGTTAAAGTGATCTTTTGCAAAAGAGTTGCTTTATATAGTATGCCCTTTGATTTCTGGACTGCTGCTTCCATGAATTTTGATTGTGGATCCAAGCAAAAAGAATTATTTAACAACATCAATCTTTTTTCCTTTGTCATGATGTTATTTATTGATCCAGTTTTGAGGACCTCTGTTTACTTTAATTGAAGTGCAATCCACACTGAAGGCTATAGTTTTTTTAAAATTTTCATCAGTAAATATTTTAAGTCCTTATCACACCCAGCAAACAAAATTGTATCATCTGCATATTGCAGATTGATATGAATCCTCCTCCAATTCGGATGCCACATTTTTCTTCATATAATCCAGCTTCTTGGATTATTTGCTCAGCATACAATTCGACTAAGAATGGTGAACAAATACAACCCTGGCACACACCTGTTCTGATTTTAAACCATTCAGTATCTCCTTGTTCTGGTCTAGCAGTTGTCTCTTGTTTTATATACAGGTTCTTCATGAGCACGATTACATTTTATGGAATACATATTCTTTGAAATGTTAGCAATAGTTTGTCAACACAGTTGAAAGTTGTTGCATACCGATAAAGCACAAGTAAACATCTTCTGGTATTTTCTTCTTACAGCCAAGATCCAGCTGACGTCAGCAATGATAGCCCTAGTTCCAAGTCCTCTTCTGAATCTGACTTGAATTTCTGGATGTTCCCTGATGATGTACTCTTACAGCCATTTTAAAATTATCTTCAGCTAAATTTTACTTGCATGTGATATTGACATTGTTTGATGATTTCCACATTCTGTTGGGTTACCCCTCTTTGGAATAGGCACAAATATGCACCTATCCCAATTGATTAGCCAGGTCTTCCAAATTTCATGACATACATGTGTGAGTGCCTCCAGTGCTGCATCAATTTCTTTAAAGATTTCAATTAGTATTCTGTCAATTCCTGGAGCCTTGTTTACACCAGTGCCTTCAGTGCAGCTTGGACACCTTCCTTCAGTACCATCAGTTCTTGATAATATGCCATTTCTTGAAATGGTTGAACATTGACAATTGCTTTTTGGTACAGTGACTTTGTGTATTTCTTCTATCTTCTTTCGATGCTTTCTGCACTTTCAGCATTTTGCCTATAGAATCCTTCATTATTGCAAGTGTGGCTTGAATTTTTTTTCATTTCTTTCAGCTTGAGAAATAAGCATGTTCTTCCCTTTCGGTTTTCTAATGCCAGGCCCTTACACATTTCATTGTAATACTTGACTTTGTTTTCTCTATCAAACTGTTTAAATTTTTCTGTTCAGTTCTTCTACGACCTCATTTCTTCCATTTACTTTAGTGTCTCTATGCCCAAGAGCAAGTTTCAGTGTCTCTTCTGACATCCATTTTTATCTTTTCTTTGTGTCCTCAGATTTTAATGATCTTTTGCTTTCTTCCTATATGATGTTCTTGATTCTATCCCACCTTCTGGTCTTCAGTTATTAGTGTCTAAAGCATCAAATCTGTTCTTGAAATGGTCTGTAATTTAGTGGGATATATATTCAAGGCCATATTTTGGTTCTCATGGACTTGTTTAAATTTTTTCAGCTTCAGCCTGAACTTGCTGATAAGTAATTGATAGTCTGTTTCACAGTCTGCCACTGGCTTGAATTTGACTGATGATATTGAGCTTCTCCACCATCTCTTCCCATAGATATAGTCAATTTGATTGCTGCATATCCCATCTGGTGAGGTCCAAGTGTTTATATTGTTTAAAACAGGTACTTGCAGTTAATAATAAGTCATTGGACTTGCAAAATTCAATCAAGCAATCTCCAGCATAATTTTTATCATAAAGGACATATCTTCCAACTACTGGACCTTCTTCTTTATTTCCAATTTTTGCAATCCAATTACCAGTAGTTATCAGTGCATCTTGATTGCATGGTTGATCTATTTGAGACTGCTGGCAGAATGCTTCAACTCATCATCACTGACTTTAGTGCTTGGTGAGTACATTTGTATAATAGTGGTATAAACTGGTTTTCCTTGTGGGCATATGTATATTATCTTATCACGGACAGAAAGAATTGTACTTCAAGACAGATGTTGAAATTTTGTTTTTGACGATGAATCTGACACTATTCCTCTTGAAATCATTGTTCTGTAACTGAATTTATAGTAAACCATATGATTTACTATAAGATTGCCATATGATTGTCAGATTCAAAATGGCCACTACTAGTCCATTTAATCTCACTAATGCCTAAAATATCAATCTTTATGGACTCCACTTAATATATTTTCTACAACACCCAATTTTCCAAGATTCATACCTTGTTCATCCCATGTTCCTATTGTTAAGGGATGTTTGCAGTTGCTTCTTCTCATTTTGAGCTGCTCCCCATCAGCAAATGAAGACCCCGAAAACTTACTCCATTCACATCATAGTGATCAAGTCAACTCTGAGGATGCAGCTCTCCCCCTTTCATATTTTGAGTGAACTTCCAATATGAGGAGCTCATCTTCTGGCACTGCTTCTGACAATGTTCTACTACTATTTATACTATTTTCATCTTCTGGCACTATGTTTCACAATGTCCCACTGCTATTCATTAGGATTTTAATAACTAACCATTCAGAATTTGTCTGTCTATTCTTCCTAGACTGTCTTAGTCTGGAGGGTCCCTGAAACCTGTCCACCATGGGTGACCCTCTAGTATTTAAACTACTGTTTGCATAGCTTCCAGAATCACAGCCACATGCGAGCTACCACAGTACGACAAACTGACTGAGGAGTGGTGGAATCTCTACTCAATAGCTTAGATTATAAATTTAGCATCTATAAAACTATGTGTTCTCATATCAAAATACTACCTCACTCATAGAATAGTATTTAAAATTAAATGTGATAATGTGTGCAATATAATTTACACAAGTGTATGAAGAAAATGCTCATGAAAAAAAGCCCACACAACAATTGCACACAGAAAAACACCTGGTGTTATAAATGCACAAAAGAAAAAATATGCACACAGAAATATGTCCACAAGGAAAAATATGCCACATAGAAAAATTCTCACATATGCAGTATTATAGAGTAATAAACCATAACACAAACCCTAACACTACCATTTATATGAGAATTTTTCTATGTGGTATGTTTTTCCTGTGGGCATTTTTCTGGGTAGGCATTTTTTCATGGGTACATTTTTCTTGTATGCGCATTTTCCTGTGGGCATTTTTCCTGTGTGGTATAGTTTTACTTGTGGACATTTTTTTGTGTGTGTATTATTGAAAATATTTTTATTGTGACTTGAGTGAAGGCTTACAGAACAGATCATCAGTTTTGCATTGAACAAATCGTAGACTTTGCTTCATTATAATAATTGCAATTCCCTCTATGTACCACCAGTTGACAGTTGTTGTTTTTGTTGTTAAGTGCCATCAAGTTGGTTCTGATCCATAACGACCCTGTATAGGGTTTCTGAGGGGCAGCTGGTGAGCTTGAACCAACAACCTTGCAGTTTAAATTGACCTTGCCGTCCAGCCCACTGACCTCTATTCACTCTTGCATTCCTCCCTGTATCACTTTCTACCTTCGTCTTTCCTCTGCAAACCTCCTTCTTGTATATTGCCTGCCCTGTCACTCATGTTAACATGTTTCTTCACTCTTGTTGTCGATGTTAGGTGCCATTGAGTCGGTACCGACTCATAGCAACCTTACGCACAGCAGAATGAAACACTGCCCGATCTTGGGCCAACCTCACTACTGTTGCCACGCTTGAGTCAATCGATGCTGCTACGTGGCCAATCCATCTCATTGAGGGTCTTCCTCTTTTTATCTGACCTTCCACCTTACCAAACATGATATCCTTCTCCAGAGACTGGTGCCTCCTGAAAATATGTCCGAAGTATGAGAAACGAAGTTTGGCCATCTTGGCCTCTAAGGAGCACTCTGGCTGCACTTCTTCCAAAAACGGATCTATAGGTTCTTTTGGCAGCCCATGACACTTTCAATATTCTCCTCCAACACCATAACTCAAAAGCATCAATTCTTCTACTGTCTTCCTTATTCTCTGTCTAGCTTTCACATGCATATGAGGTTACTGAAAACACCATGGCTTGGGTCAGGTGCACCTTAGTCCTCAAGCTGACATCTTTGCTCTTCAACTCTTTAAAAAGGTCTTGTGCAGCAGATTTGCCTAATGCAATACGTCGTTTGATTTATTGACTCTAGCACATGAGAAATCCACCCTTTACCCCACCTCTTACCCCCTGGTAACCATTCATGTTAGGTTGAGTGCCATTGAGTGGTTCTGACTCATAGCGACCCATTATACAGTTTCCAAGGTGAGTTTGAACAACCTATCTTGTGACCTTTCAGTTCTGTGCTTATCCTATAGTGCCACAACCAGTACTTCTTCATAGAATGTTTCTTTTATCTTTTATCAATGAAACCTTTTCTTAATTTCTGATAGCATTGATCTCACAAAATATATTTCCTCATGTGATTAACTGACGTCATTCAGCATAATGTCCTCCTGGTTCATTCATGTTGTGAGGTATTTTGCAGATTCATCATTATTTTTCCATGTTGCACAATATCCCACTGGGCATATGTACCAAAGTTTGTTTAGCCTTTCTTCTGTTGATGGACATTTAGGTGGTCTCCATCTTTTTGACCTGTCTCTTGCAGTCAGCGTATAGAAGGATTCTGTGTTCTTATCCTGCTGTTCTCTGTCTCTTGACCAGCACATTTAATCCGTTTACATTCAATGTAATTATCAGTAGGTATGAACTGATTGTTGTCATTTTTTTGTGTTTATTTTTGTGGTGCTGCTGGTTTCATTGTTCCACATAATTTTCTGCACTGAATTCATTTTTTGTTTTGTTTTGTTTTGTTTGTTTGTTTGTTTGTTTTTTTAAAAAAAAGTTTTATTGTGATATGAGTGAAAGTTTACAGGGCAGATCATCAGTTTTCCATTCACCTTGTTTCATTACAATGATTATAATCCTCTCCATGTACCATTAGATAACAGTATTTCTATCAATTTTAGATCTTTTTTTTTTTTTTAAACACTCAGGCATATATAATAATTTATACCACCAAAGAGCACATTCTTCAAGTCTGCCTTCTGGCCACCAACTTTTAGTCCCTCTCTTTCCATGAATCTAGAGTCCTCAGCTGCTCCCTCTCTCCCTGTCCCCATCTCTGCCTCCATCTCTGGTGTCGCTGCTACTCTGGTTCTCTGGATAAGGTCCTGCATTCTGCTTGGGCTCTTCTCCCTTGATGGTCCTAGGGTCCTTTGTTTCTGGACTGTAAGATTAACTCCTCCCCCATTTAGTTTACAAAACTTCTACCTTTACAATTGTGACAGTTGCAATTAGTCATGATAACAATTACTCGCTATTGAACCATAAGAATCTTATCCCCCTCTCTCTTTTTTTTTTTTTTTTTTTTAATTA
>NW_006408676.1:4181827-4185019 GCF_000296735.1 Chrysochloris asiatica | reverse complement strand
GTTTTATCTGGAAGTCTATTGAACTTCTTCACCATTTGGAAGTTCTGTATCTACACTCTTGCTTCTTTTTGTTTTGCAGTTGACTTCATTATAAATTAGTATCTCTGGTTCCCTTTAGTTCTCGTTTTTCTTTAAAGATTTCTGTTTCTGGATTGACTGTCACTGTCATATGTATTATACTTGTTTCCCCAGCCCCTTTCCTACATTGTGAAATAGTGCTTGGCACTGCACTACTGAGTGAATGAATCTATCTTCAATATCAATTCCAATAAAAATAAAAAGTTGCAAATGATTTAAAAGGATACTTTAAATTAAAGAAGGGTCGACCTTCTAATTCGGTTCAAAACATCTGCATTTTCATGATATTTCCATAGAAGGAGTTTCTATTTCATATTAAAATAAGCAGTCACCAAGGTTCACATTTCACAGAATGTGCAGACCACTGCTAAATCAGTTTCAAAGAATTTTCCAAGAAATATAAAATAAACAACACATATTTGGAAACTTGATTCTAGCCTTTGGCTTTCCTCGGTATTATATTTTCTTCACTGCTTCTCTCTCCTCAGGTGGTTCTCGTTATATTCTGGGAAAAGAACAAGGAGTCTTCCAGTCATCCTTTCCCCCCTTTGCTATCTTTCGGGCAGTTTTCAAAAATTTCAGTGTCAAAGAGCGCTATAAAATGTTGGCCTCTTTTCCTTACATTTTCACTGTGAAATTTTCGTTAGACAACCTGACCTCAGACACAGGAGCAAACAGTTAGGGCCTTTGGCTTCCTGTGGGATATTTATTTTCCCTCTCTGGTATAGCTCTTTCCTCATCCTCTTGACAGCCAATAGAAAAATGAATGATATAGTTTGTAAACCTTAAAATAGTGCTGGTGATAGGCGATTCTGGGAGATGCGCACAATACACTATTGCCTTCAAGGTCCATCCAGGGGACTTTTAAACCAAACCTGGATTCAAATTAAGGTATATGATAGATATTAGGAGCAGCAGCGTAGCAGAGCAAATCTGTTGAAATAATGGAAGACAGAGATAATGGCCCCCAAACAAACCATAATACTTCTGGAGTCACTCTTGTAGCAACTGAACAGGTAACTATAGATAGGTGGAAAATGTGGGTTTGGATGGCTGATTCTTATATGAAACAATGAGCTAGGTGGCCAATCTTGTTCCCTGAGAATCTCACTATGATTTTTACCAATGCCCCAGATGGCAGCTTGCCTGGTCGATGAGGTCTCCATTACCTCTCTTCTCCATGCTAATACTAATTAGCACTATCCATAGTTCAGTTTTATCCTCCTTGTCTGCATTGGATCCTATTCTGCAGAAAAATATTTAAGGAACTATTGTCTACTGCTGAGAAAGTCTATTTTAAGATATATTTGTTGACTAATTAATTTTAAATTAGCATCCATGCTCGATTAACAAAGAGAATTCTTGCTTTCCAGGCCTGGTTACTGGTAGGGTTCTTTCCTTTAATATCTGGATCCCTATGTTGACAACTTCACACTACCTCAGTTCCCTCCTAGACCCAATATCCATCTTAGATTGTACATTCTATCCACTTGTTGGCATTTTTGTATAGTTGTGACTCTATTCCCCAACCTCATTATCTAGAGCTTGCCCAAATTAACTCTTTGCTTATTATTTTGTTGTTTGGATACTCTGTCTTTAGGTTAAAGCCAACTCCAACCAGTTGTTAAGTGGCTTTGAGTCATTTCTGACTCATGGTGATGGTGGTTATGTGCTGTGGAGTCAGTTCCCACTCATAGTGACCCTGTACAGGGTTTCCGGAGCAGTAAATCTTTACAGGAGCAGAAAGCCTTATCTTTCTCCCATGAAATGGCTGGTAGTTTTGAACTGCTGACCCTGAGGTTAGCAACCTGATTCATAACCACTATGCTACCAGAGCTCCTTTTGACTTTTAGCAACCCTTTATAGTGTTTCCAAGGAGCAGCTAGTGGATTTGAACTATTGGCCTTTTAGTTTGCAGTCCAGGGCTTATCCTACAGCAGCCTACCAGGACTCCAACCATTACAGTAAGAGGGTTTAGTCCTAAACTCCATTCCCCATCTCACTGTCATTAAATGTTTTCCAAATATTTGATCCTGCTCTTCTCTGATTTTCAAATTGATCATTTAGTCTAGTTAGGTAACATATCTGTATATCTGTACATGATCTTTTGACCTATAATTTAGACTGCCCACTGGATATCTATACTTCTCTTTTTATAGGACTCTCTACCAGATTTATAAGCCTGAATTCATCACTTTTCTTCAAAATCAGCTTTTCCTCCTCCATCCCCTTTTTGGGTAATAATGACATCACCCAACTTGGATGTCAACCTTGACTCACCTCCCTTTAACACCCATATCCTAGATTCTCTGTTCTCCACTCTCATCTATCTAGATTCTCACCAGGAGTGGAGTCATCTAATCTTATAGTTTAAATGTTATCTAAACTTTTAGGAGCTCCAAAACATCCTCTCTAATACACACACAATACTTCCTCTCTAATACATGAAAGTGAGTCAAACATTTTCCTTACTCTGGCTGTAGAATTTATTTTAATCAACTCTTAGAAAAGACAAACATATCATTTTTTGACATAATCTCCTTGTTTTTCAGTACACTTTTTCCATCTGTCAAGAAGCTTTCATATTCCCTTATTAAAAAATGTTTCACTCTAAGATTCAAGCCACAAGTGAACCAATTATTTATCAGAGGTAAATCTTCATCCTCCAAGGGTTGCTTTCAGGGAACCAAACAGGTGAAAGTTCGATGGAGCAAGGTCAGGACTGTAGGAAGGATAGCACCTCAAAACATAGTTTTTTCAGAGTGTCAACAGTGTGGGCAAAGGTATATGGACATGCATTGTCATACAAGATCACAAAGCCATTGGTGAGATATTCTGTGTTTAATCTAAACTTTAGGCTTCAGTTTTTCAGTGAGCATCTCACTGTAACAAGCACTGTTGATTGTTGAATTTTTTCTTGGTAGTGTTCCAATACTGCCCCTTGAGAATCCCAGAAAACTATAAGCATCAATTTCCTAGCTGATGTTTGACTTTTGAACTTTTTCTTTTTTTGTGTGTGTGTCTTTTTTTTTTTTTTTAATTTAAGGTTTTTATTGTGGATTGAGTGAAAGTTTACAGGGCACATCATCAGTTTCACATTCAACAATTCATATA
>NW_006408676.1:4148182-4178507 GCF_000296735.1 Chrysochloris asiatica | reverse complement strand
CTGTGAGCCTTCCAACCTTCTAAGTATTCCTTTATATGTGGTTCAGAGTTCTGGGACCATCCCCTGAATCTCCTTGGTCCGATATTCTGTGTTGTTGTTGGTGGAGCTCTCTGCTATACATCCACCCGATCCGCCATCTTGTTTGTTCTCTTTGAACTTTTTCTTGATTGGCAATTGAGGATATTTCCATTCCATACTCTGCCATTTATTCTGAGGCTCATAGTGATGAATCCATGTCTCATCACCAGTAATGATCTTTTTAAAGAAATTACATCTTCCTTTGAGTATCATTTCAAACACTCCTGTTTATGCTCTTCTGTGAGTTGTTTTGGTACCCATCTGGCACAAACTTTTCAAAACTCATCTATTGCAGATTATTTAAGAAACAGAGCCATAGCTGATTTGCAAATTATTTGCCACATAATCCACTGTCACGCTTCTATTTGACAGAGTCATTTTACGTGCATGTTCAATATTGTCATCAGTCATGGACAGGCATTTTAATATAGCTGGAGTGCAGATAATTTTTGACTCACCCTCATGTATCTGTGTGTGTGTAAATATGTACACATACATACATATATTTGTGTGTGTGTGTGTGTGTGTATATATGCTAAGTGTCATTGAATCTGTTCTGATTTATTCATAGTGGCCCTGTGTAGGGTTTCCAAGGATCAGTTGTTGAATTTGAACTGCTGACCTTGTGGTTCATAGTCCATTGATGATTCTACAGCACGACACCAGGAGGATATATGTATATATATGACTATTTGACATAACAGGGATATTTAATAGTCACTTTAAACTCTATATGCTCAATACAGAATGCTCGGTCTCTAACCTATTACCAACCTACTCTTCCCTGAGTTTTCTCCCATCTTAGCAAATACCATTACTTTGTTACTTAAATCCAAACTCTTATAAACATCTTGAATTCATTCTTTTTCTTCAATAGCCACATCCCCCATATCTAACCCATCAGAAAGTCCTATTGGTTCTTCTTCTGAATAGATCTTGAATTAGTTCACTTCTATTTTTCATTACCACAGTCCAAAGTTACCACAGTCATTATGACCTGGACTGTTGAAATAGCCATCTAACTGGTATCTTTGTACTGATCTTGTACCTTAAAAATAAAGTCTGCATTTAGCAACCAGAATGAACTATGAAAAATGAAATCAGATCATGTTATTCTCTTATTTTAGCCTTCTAATAGCTCTCAAACATACTTTGAACAAAGTCTAAATTTGTGACTGTGGCCTGTGGTCTCCTATATGATACAGCCCTGCCTCATTTTATTCCCATGTACTAGTGCCCAGCCCCTCCTCACTAGGCTCCGATCACTCTGGCCTTTTTTTTCCTTACACAGACAAGCCATATGGGCTCCCAGCCTAAGGCTTGTTCTGCCCTGTTCCTAGAATACCTTGGTTCCAGGTGGTAGTTGTATGCCACTATGTCAGCTCAGACTCATAGCAACTCTGTATAGGCTGTCTGAGGAAGAAAATCTTTATGAGAACCTCATCTTTCTCCCATGAAGTAACTGGTAGATTTGAACTGCTGACCTTGCAGTTAGCAGCCCATTTTGTAATCCACTATACTACCAGGGCGCTGTTCCAGCCATATGTTGTTGCTAAGTGCCATCAAGTGAGTCTGACTCATAGTGACCCTGAATAGGGTTTCTGAGATGCGGCTGGTAAGCTTGAACCACCAACCTTGCAGTCTAGCGCATTGACCCACAGAATCACACCAGGACTCCAACCTTATGTTGTTGTTGTTAAGTGACATCATGTTGATTCCAACCCATAGTGACCCTGTATATGGTTTCCTAGGAGCAGCTGTTGGATTTGAAGTGCTGACCTCGTGGTTCATAGTCTAGTGCTGATCCACAGCACCACTATAGTTCCACTTGAAATGCAGTGAGTCTTTCTCTGATGAACCACCTAAATCATCACCGTCTCTAAGCACTGTTCTTCACAGTATCTATTTTATTTTATTTTATTTGTAGTGTATTGCCTCTGAAATTAGCCAGTTATTTATTTGTGAATCATCTGCCTTTGTCCACTGAAATGTAAGCCTCATAACAGTGGCTGTGCCAGGAATCCAGTGTAGAGAGACTGAATCCAAGCTCTCATTTTTTAATTGCTTCTGTGCTATGGAAGAATTTGGCTATTATTGCTTTGGGGTTGTGGTGGGCCAGGGGAGGAAACTGCCCATCCTTAGATCTCTGCTTTATACCACCATCTCGCTTCCTTCCACATGTAGGCAGGACTCTTGCTTCCCAGGTTGCCCCTGCCTGTGTCTATTCCCGGAGCTCCACTTGTAGTTGTTAGTGCCAGCGAGTCAGTTCCGACTCATAGCAACCCTGTATAAAGTATATATAAGATCAATAGATGGGTTTGAACCACCAACCTTGTGGATAGCAGTCCAGTGCTTATCCTACAGCTCTGACTTTCACTCTCACTAGGCTGCCAGATGCAATATACACCACCAAACTCAATTTGAATTTTAGGTAAAGAGCAGAGAATTTTTAATATAAGCATGTCATTATAAATGGAGAAAACATTGAAGTTTTCAGATTCCTTGTTTTGGGATCCATAATCAATGACCATGGAAGCAGCACTCAAGAAATCAAATGACATCTTGTACTGGGCAAAAGTGTTGCAAAAGACTGCTTTAAAATGTTAAGAAACAAATATGCCACTTTGAAGACTATGGTGTGCCTCACCCAAGCTCTAGTATTTTCAGTTGCCTCATGTGTATGTGTGAGCTGGATAATGACTAAGGAAAACTAAGGATGAATTGAAGCATTTGAATTATAGTGTTGGTGAAGAATACTGAAGGTACCTTGGACTTCTAGAAGAAAGAATAAATCTATCTTAGAAGATGTACAGCTAGAATGCTCCCTAGAAGCGAGGATAGACTTTGTCTCATATTTCAGGCATTTGATCAGAAGGGACCAGTCCCTGCAAAAGGATATTATGTTTGGTAAAGCAGTTCTTGTTATGTGCCGTGGAGTCAGTTCCGACTCATAGCGACCCTGTACAGGGTTTCCGAGGCTGTAAATCTAAACGGGAGCAGAAAGCCTCATCTTTCTCCCGTGGAGCCACTAGTAGTTTCAAACAGCAGACCATGAGATTAGCAGCCCGATTCGTAATCAGTACACTACCAGAGCTCCTTTGGTAAAGCAGAGAGCCAGTAAAAATGACGAAGGCTTTTAACAAGATGGATTGACACCATGGTTACAACAATGAGTTTAAATATCGAAATGATTGTAAGGATGGCGCAGGACTGGGCATTGTGTTTTTTCTGTTGAACACAGGGTAGCCATGAGTCAGAACCAACTTAACCCATTAACTTAATCTAAAATTCAAAATTAACTGAATATCATAAATCATTATTTGCTAGATCTGGTGACCCTAGCCCCCACTACTAGTTTGTCGGTGTTTCTTTTCTAACCCACAAACCATCTAGCTTGTTTTTTGACTCTGAAAAGCATTTTTGTACATATATTTGTTACTGTTCAGTCTTTAGAATAGAGAGTGATGTTTTCAATGTATGTTTATACCACTTTGATTGAAAGTCTACTTATTTCTCAAAGAGTGTTTCTCAACCTTTTGCAACTCTTTTCCTCCTTTATAAGCTGCAAAGCAAAACAAAACAAACAACTCATATAATGTTCCTTACAAATATATCTTCTCCATATCCCAACAGAAAAAAATGATTTTATTACTGTTCATTTTTGGTGCTTACTTATCACTATGAGTCAGAATGAACTAGACGGCACTGAACAACAACAACAATTATAAAAATGATATTCGTTTTGCTTTCCAAGTATAAAATTATAATAGGTAATATATTTCTTCAGTTGCATATCTCAGATTCTAATATAGCCTGGAAAGAAGAGTCTCTTTAAAATACATATGAACCGCACCTTCTCCATGAATCCTCCAGGATTTCCTTGAGGAGAGGCCAAGGTGGCTTAGTTCCTTGAACATCATTTCATCCTTCTGTGGGAATGAATGCTCTGCCTATACATCTGTGGGTTGAATGACCCTGAGGTCCTCATGAGTAGGTTTGTTTTGTTTTTAGGTCATATTTCCAGCTTTTTGAAAACCTAACAAATATATAATTAGTGATCTTAGTAATAAGTGATTGTGTTGTTGTTGTTGTTGTTGTTAGGTGCCATCAAGTTGGTTCCAACTCATAGTAACTTTATGCACATCAGAATGATACACTCTCAGGTCCCCCATCCTCACAATTGTTGTTAAGCCTGAGCCCATTGCTGCTGTATCTGTGCCAATCCACCTAACTCTTGGGGTGTATTCCTCTTTTTCACTGACCCTCCACTTTACCAAGCAAGATGTCCTTCTACAGGAATGAAATGAATGGGAGAAAGGAAGAACAGAAGTGTTTCAGTGGAAAGCAAATACATCTAAAGTATAAAATAGCTAGCCCTCTAAGGTTAGATTTTTGACTGAGAATGGCCAGAAATTAGTACCAAACAGTTTCTCAGTTTTATTTCTCTTGTCCATTGTTGTTTATTTTTATTTGTTTTCATAACTTGGGAAAGAAACATTTTTTAATGCAATTTTGTGAGCTAATATGGCAAAATGGTTAAGAAATTGGACTCTGGACCCAATCTGGTTAGGTTCAAATCCAGACTCTGTTATTTTCCAGCTGTGTAACTTTGAGAAAGTTGTTTTATGCTTCAGTTTCCTTATCAGTAAAGAAGTCATAGTAATCGTTGTATCTGTAATAGTCAGAGTAATGTCTAATTTGGGGAGCATTGTGAGTCTGTAGGATAAGCGCTGGAGTTTTTACCACAAGGTTGATGTTCAAGTCCACCAGCTGGTCTGTGGGAGAGAGATGAGGCTTTCTGCTCGCATAGAGATTTACAGCCTCAGAAACCTTATAATATGATTGATACGAGTTAGAGCCACCTCGGTAATCACCAATATGGATGTGATTACAAATGGATGAATTACTATGTACAAGCACTTATAATAATCTTAGAACACAACAATGCACATAGAGTAAGTGGAGATTCTAAGGGCAGATGAGGTACAAGTAGTGTTTGAAGGCTTGGAAAGATGTGGACAATTCACTCATATGCAAGATAAAGCAACCTAAAGCTTCTGTTAAACAGTTGATCATAAATTCCTAAATGTACCACATCAGATATTTTCTTATTTTTATTATTTAAAGTTTTCAGTCAGCTTTAACGCAGCCTGTGGTCCAGACTTTCAGCATCGTTGTTCTCAGAACTCCATGTTCTATCACTCCCTGGTGAATACTACCTATTCAAAATACCATTTTCTTGAACATTGAACTATATGAAAGGTTTTCCAGGCTTCGCTTTCTGACCACCTAGTCAGGGAAACAAAAAAAAAAAAAGACCCTATTACCATAATCATGTTCCCACATTTCTGTATTCCTCATCCTTACTTTCAACTCTCTTCCCACCCCCAATTTCCTCAGATCTGACCTTTTGGAGGGCAGGCGGTATATCTGAACCATTTCTCACTTTTTCCAATTCACTGATGTGTTTTCTAGCTTTCATATATTCTTTTTAAAACACAGAATGATAAGTGAACCTAATATTCTATGGGGAAGATTGTTTTCTACAATGTTCTTGAGCAAAGGAACAAGAGAGTTGACCAGTGGAATAAGTGAAGGAGTGAATGACAAGATAGAGAAAGGTGAAAGGAAATGGATGTGTCAGACAAAATATGCAAGTGTCTGGCTGGGATGACTGGATGCTAAGGACTCCAACTGAAAGCAAGAAAACTGGGAAAGCAGTCAGAGTATGTTGTTGTTGTTGTTAGGTGCCATTGAGTCGGTACCAACTCATAGCAACCTTATGCACAGCAGAACGAAATACTGCCCGATCCTGAGCCAACCTTGTTGCCACCCTTGAGCCCATTGATGCTGCCACATGGCCAATCCATCTCACTGGGGATCTTCCTCTTTTTCTTTCTCTGACCCTCCACCTTACCAAACATGACTTCCTTCTCCAGCAACTGGTCCCTCCTGACAATACATCCGAAGTATGAGAGACGAAGTTTGACCATCCTGGCCTCCAAGGAGCACTCTGGCTGCACTTCTTCCAACACAGATCTGTTGGTTCTTTTGGCAGCCCATGGTACTTTCAATATTCTCCTCCAACACCATAACTCAAAGGCATCAATTCTTCTATGGTCTTCCTTATTCTCTGTCTAGTTTTCACATGCATATGAAGTTATTGAAAATACCATAGCTTGGGTCAGGCGCACCTTAGTCCTCAAGCTGACATCTTTTCTCTTCAACACTTTAAAAAGGTCTTATGCAGCAGATTTACCTAATGCAATACCGGTCATTTGATTTCTTAACTGCTATTAGACATATTCATTTGAATTAACTGTTGCAAAAAGGTCTGTGCTGAAAATGCAGGTATGGAACCCTCCATTGACTAGGAGCTAGTGAGAACAGAAGGATGGAGAAGAAATATACAAAGGACTTAGGGCCAAATCTGGCAAAACATCAACATGATATTACTGTGATTTCTTTGTTGTTGTTAAGTGCTGTCAAGTCGGTTCCAACTTATAGCCACCCTACATAGGGTTTTCGAGGAGCTGCTGTTGAGCTTGAACCACCAACCTTGAGGTTCAAACCAACCTTGCAGTCCAGTTTATTAACCCATAGCACCACAAAAAACTTGAGCATGTTTATAACCTAAGGAGAAAGGTAGAGAGAGCAGACTAGTGCCCTAAAATACCAAAGACATTGCTGACCTTTGGAACGTGCCTTCAAAGCAAGATCTTCTGTGGTCAGAACTTTTGGCCAAATTAAAAAGATAATGGGGTTTTAGATATGCTTGTAATTTAATGAAGACACAAAAACAGGGCTGTATTCACTAATTGTACCTAATAGGTATCTAGTACTTACACATTTATTATTTATTTTAGAGTCTTCAGTAACCCCATGATGTAGGTCCTACCATTCTATTATTAGAGTTGAGGAAACCAAGACAAACTGACATTAATAAACAGGGCCACTAACTGAGGAGGCATACTCAAGTGACCCTCCTAGTTAGTGTGAGGGCAGGCTTGTTAATCTGGCAATTCAACTTTAAATCCTATCTCTTTAAAGAATACATTCTTGTTTACATCTATGCTCTTTCAGCAACTACTCATTAAGCAATTTTGTAGCAGTTTAACCTTACTCTTTTTACCTCCTGCTTCTGCTGCCCATATTTTACTCTACCGATAATGTGGGACAGGGACAACAAAACACTGGGGAGAAAACTGCAAGCCCATTGACTATTAATCACACACTTTTCTTCTAGTAACACAGAAATGATACAAGGGCAGTGACCCAAAACAATGACAATACTCATTGAACTGAATTGCTAAAAGGTTTTAATGCTTCCACCAAAGAGGACAAATCTGGTAATAGCAAGTGAGTTTAATCGGTTTCACATCTAAATTATTCTGGACTTAATATTCAAATTGGTTTGCTTCTTGAATTTGTCAGGTCATCTTCTACTCTGTTCTCACTTGTTAAGGGAGAAGGAGGTCTAATGGAGAGCAGCACGTGGCTCCCAACCAGTTTGTTCATCAAGCATGTAGGAATTCAGTACCTATGACAAGACTCAAATACAGTCATTGGCATCTGCCGCCCCCATTTCTACTTCCAGCACACGTCAACACATCTGCTTCTCTGTCCTCACTGCATCTGCCAATATAAGAACAGTAACCATTTCACACAAAGGGCAATGTACAAACTCTGGAGTTCCACATCCTAGGTTTGAATCCCAGCTCCACCATTATGTGTGACCTGGAGTAAATCATTTAACCTGTATGTTTCTGCTTCCTAATTTGTTAAGTGGAGTGGTCAAAAGTTACCACATACTGTTATTGTATTATGATATGATTAAATGGATTAACATATGTAAGAGACACATAAAAGTTCCAGAAACCTAGGAATTATGAATTGCCATATTGTTATTAATTACCATCTTGTTAGGAGTCTTGGTCGGAACCGACTCGACGGCACTTAACAACAACAACAAGGAGTCTTGGTATGGTGCTGTAGGTTAATACACTGGACTGCAAAGTTGGTTTGAACTATGAGGTTGGTGTTTCAAGCTCACCAGCCACTTCTTAGAAACCCTGTAGAGGGTTAATATGAGTCGGAACCGACTCGACAGCACTTAACAACAGCAAATATCCTTATTGTTGTTGCTAAGTGCCTCCCAGTTGGTTCCAACTAATAGGCACCGTATACACAACGGAACAAAACACTGCCCAGTCCTGCACAGTACTCAAAGTTGCTGCCATGTTTGAGCCCCATTGCTTCAATCACTGTGTGGATCCATCTCATTCAGGGTTTTCCACTCTTTCACTGATGCTCTACGTTACCACGCACAATGCCCTTCTCTAGGGACTGGCCCCCCCGAATAACAAGTCCAAAGTACAGGAGATAAAATCCCACCATCTTTGCTTCTAAGGAAAAATCTGGCTGTACTTCTTCCAAGACAGATTTGTTCATCCTTCTTTAGAGAGGAATTTGAGGCAAATTGCCCAGTGTAGTATGCCATTTGATTTCTTGACTGGTTTTCATGGGTGTTGATTGTACATCCAAGTAAAATGAAATTCTGGACAACTTGATGCTACCTACTGGTCCAGCTGTGAGTTTGGTTTTCTGCATGTTAAGGGGTAATCCATACTGAAGATTATATATGTAGCTTTTGGTTATCATTAGTGAGTGCTTCAAGTCCTCTTTAAGATTGTGTTATCTGCACATTGTCGGTTGTTAACATACACATGTTAATAACTAAAACCAAACCATTTGAGGTTGAATCAGCTCCAAACTGTCCCATAAGAATTTCTAAGGCTGTAAATCTTTACAGAAGCCAACTGCCAATTCTTCTCCTGCAGAACAACTGGTGGTTTCCAGGGGCCAACTGTTAGGTTGGCAGCTGAGTCTTATTCCTCACACCACCAGGGCTCCTGGTATACATGTTTGTTGTTAAGTGCCATCACATTGATTCTGACTCAAAGCAATCCTGTAGAAGGTTCTCGGGAGTAGATGATGAGCTTGAACTGCGGGCCCTACAGTTTAAACTGACCTTGCATTCCAGAGCATTAACCCACAGAGCCACACCAGAACCCCGGAATACATGTTACTTGCCATTAATTTGCTTTTTTTTTTTTTTAATTGTCCTCTTCCACTAAACTGTGATGATCAGTTTAGAGAAAGTTTAGGCAGTTGTCATCCCTTCTTTATTTTATAGTGTTTGCCCATAGCAGTGAGTCAGTGAGTGTATGGTTGAAGGACAGAGAGCTTGTGCGGTCATAGAAAAGGCAGACTGGATTTCCATACGCCATTCAAGTTGAGGAGCTATAGCCTTTATCTTCGGACACCCAGTGATTTTAGAGGAGCACATTGTCTTCTAGGAGCATGCTGTCTCAGAGGACTCAGGGTTGGGTTTCTGGACCACCATGACCTGGACTTGTTCAAACACCCTAGTGAAAATGCTTGAGTGACCCTAGGAAGACAGACAACTCTTAGAAAGTGTAAGGAGAAGGAAGGCCTGCCATGGCATACACCTAGCATTCGTCGTTTTTCACTTGGAACATGTGAAAAAAACAAACAAATAAACAACACAAGAAATAAAAGCTTGAGGACACAGCCTCTATCCTGAGGGAGAGAGCCTGTGACATGCATTAAATAGAAAGGTGGAGGGAATTTAATCCAACTGACACTTTGAACGTGAGAAAGCAGAAAGCTTTATAAAATTTGGGAAGTATCAAAGCCCTAATTCAAAGACAAAGAGAGAGAGAGTCCTTCTCCAAGCTCAGTAGGAACCAGGTGCTATTTTGTGCTTGTTTTGGGGGACAGTTTAGTCCTCATCCTTGGGGAGGGTTTATCACCAGGATCCTGGCCTCTGTATTTGAAGCCAGGCCTTCAAGGAAGGGTAAAGACTTCCCTGAGCACAATGAGAGGTGACTTCATGGTTTGAGCAAACATGGGCTCCAGAGGGTCTTTCTGCAGACCCCTCAGTACACAGCCTCCTCCTGAAAACCTTGAGAATCAGCATTCCTATAGTAGAGCCTCTGCAGAACTTGCTGGCACTGCGCCCATGTGGCTACACATGTGGCTGCCGGACTGTGACTTGAACAACTCTTTAAGTGTTCTAGGCTGTGACCAAATCACAAATACGTTTTGCTCTGAGTGTGTTTCCCTTAATTTTTAAATGTATATGTATTTCAAGGGAAATTAAGTCCATGAGTTTCTAGTACATTTACCCTTAAATCATTAAAATGCTGCTGAAGAACATTAAACATCCAAGGAGCTTTGCAAGCCATTCTAATAAGCATTTGAAAGATTCTATACTCTTCTTGGCAATTGTTTTGTCAGGACCAAATGGACTCAGAGTTCCAAAGGATACAAAACCCTAAAACTAGACCTACACCTAGTCCTAGCCCAACCCCTAACCATAACACTAACCTTAGTCCTAAACATAACCTTACTATTACATAAAACCCTAGGCCTAGCCTACGCTTGACCATAGTCCTAACCCTAACACCTTCTTCTTATGCCCCCCAAACCAAACCAAAACCGAAACCAAACAAAAAAGCAAATACAAACAATAGAACAGACTTGCTACTATCAAGTCATTTCTGACTCATGGTGACCCCATGTGTTACCAAGTGGGATTGTATCCTATGGTTTTCTTGGCTGTAATTTTTACAGAAACAAATTGCCAAGTCTTTTCCCCACAGTGCTCCTGAGTGAGCTAAACCACAAATTTTCAAGTTAATAACCCACAGCCATTGAGTCCATTTCTACTCATCGGACCAAATTAGAACTTCTCCTTGGGGTTTCCAAGACTGAATCTTTTGGGGCGCACACAGCCTTATCATTCTCCCATGCAGTGACTGGTGGGTTCCAACAGCCAACCTTTTGTTTAGCAGTCCAACAGTTAATTCACCATGCCACTAGGGCTCCTTCGAGTTCAAAAGTTCCACATCACCGGGGACTCAATTTATAAAGCAAAAGACCCAGAACCTGAGGAAAAATGCATTCTTCTTCCAATCCAGAGAGTGTATTTTGTCTACAAAGAATTCCTTGCTTCTCCAAAGTCTAGGAGAGGTGAGTCCTGGGAAAGGCTCTTTAATTTACACCTGGAATAAATATAACACGAGTTGACATTCATAACCACAGACCAGCCACTGTGTATTGCACTTTAAAATGTCCCTAATCCCTACAACCAACAAGGAAAGAATTGTCCCCTTTATTAAAATAAGGTGAATAAGGCTTAGAGACACCTGTGGTCTCAACTGGTGGAACTGAGATCTTTCTTTTTTATTCTGTAGCTATTTCATCTTATTTGACATTTTCTTTAGGTAGAGTATCAAGTGGAGTCCTGCTGTGGTACTGGGGATAATGTACTGGACACAAGGTTGGTGGTTCAAAGTCACCATCTGCTCCTTGGAAACCCTAGACAGAGTCACTATGAGTCAGAACCAACTTGACGGCACTTAACAACAACAACAGAATATCAAGTAGTGTTTTTTAAAGTCTTGAAATGTACCAATAACTATACCAAATGATCCATACAATATTTATTCATTCATTTGAGAAATGCTTGTTAAAGACCTCTGTTCCAGGCACTCAGTTCATATTTACACCAGCACCACATAATAGATATTATGGTTTTCATTTCATAAATGAGTAATGATAAGCAAAAGGCAGAAAACTAGGCTCAAAGATCAGGTTATTTGACAAAACCACTTCCAACCTGTAAACTTTTTATCCTTTGTGACCTTATTTGGCTCATTAACAGGAGATAATTTAATCCATATCACATAGAAGCACTAAGTAGAAAGCAATAATGATAGATTTTTAATGAAAGTCTAACTGGGGTTGCAGTGGTAGCAAAAGCAGAAAGAAGAGGCAATTGTTCGAACAGAACATGGGAACTCTGAATGTGTTAAAATTAAGAAAGGTGTACAAGAAGGTTATATTCTTTCACCATCCTTATTCAACATATATATAGGTATAAAAAACACTGGTACATCTGTACTTATTCACCTGTATGCTGAGCAAATAATCAGAGAAGCTGGGTTCTATGAAGAAAAACGTGGTGTCAGGATTGGAGGAAGACTCGTTAACAACCTGTGATATGCAGATGAATCAACCTTGTTGGCTGAAAGTGAAGAGGACTTAAAACATGTACTGATGAAGACCAAAGAGCACAGCCTTCGGTATAGATTACATCTCACTGTAAAGAAAACAAAAGTACTCATCACTGGACCAATAAACAATATTCTTATCAATGGAGAAAAGATTGAAGTTGTCAAGGACTTCATTCTTCTTGGATCAACTACCAAAACTCATGGAAGCAGCAAAGAAATCAAATGACGTATTGCATTAGGCAAATTTGCTGCACAAGACCTTTTTAAAGTGCTGAAGAACAAAGATGTCAGCTTTAAGGTGCGTCTGACCCAAGCCATGGTATTTTCAATAACCTCATAGGCATGCAAGAACTGGACAGTGAATAAGGAAGACCGTAGAAGAATTGATGCTTTTGAGTTATGGTGTTGGAGGAGAATATTGAAAGTGCCATGGGCTGCCAAAAGAACCAATAGATCCATTTTGGAAGAAGTACAGCCAGAATGCTCCTTGGAGTCCAAGATAGCCAAACTTTGTCTCTCATACTTTGGACATATTGTCAGGAGGGACCAGTTGCTGGAGAAGGATATCATGTTTGGTAAGGTGACGAGTCAGAGAAAAAAAGGAAGACCCCCATTGAGATGGATTGGCCCAGTGGCAGCATTAATGGACTCAAGTGTGGCAACAGTAGTGATGTTGGCCCAGGATCTGGCAGTGTTTCGTTCTGCCATGAGTCGGTACCGACTTGATGGCACCTAACAACAACAACAACAATGGTGCCTACTCATTTGAAATACATCTGTTTCTTCTCTGTCTAATCACAGCAGAGTTAAAGGAGACATGGATGTTTCTCTGTATTTCTAAGGATAAAAAAATGGGTGGGTGATAGACAGCACACAAGTTAAATTGAATCTTCTCTTCAAACGTTTCTTAATTCTGTGACATCTTCATAGTCGTTGTTATACGCAAGCCCATTGTTTGGCCACTATCTATTTTGCATGTTCTCCAACCTAGAGGCTCATTTTCCAGCATTCTATCCTGTGTGGCACTCTAGGGTACAGCCCTGGACTGCACCATCTGTTTGAACCACAAGAACAGCAGTTCAGCTGCACCAGCTGCTCCTGGGAAACCCTGTACAGGATTACTATGAGTGGGAACTGACTCTATGGCACTTAACAGCAACAGCAACAACACATCCAGCAATGTACTGTCTTGAGTCATAGAGTTTTCATTGGCTGATTTTCAAAAGTAAATTGCCTGGCTTTTCTTCTCAGTCTGTCTTAGTTTGGTAGTTCTTCTGAAGCATGACCCTCAAGAGTGACCTTTCTGGTATTTGAAATACTCATGGCATAGCTTCCAGCATCATAGAAAGCTACTATAGTATGGCAAATAGGCAAAGGTGGTGGTGGTGGTCGTCGTCATGTGCCATCAAGTTAGTTCTGACTTACAACATCCCTGTGAGGATTTGGGGGAGATTGAGAGACTTTACAGAAGCAGAAAGCCTCATCTTTCTCCCATGAAGCAGCTGGTAGATTAGAACTGCTGACCTTTTGGTTAGCAGCCCAACTCATGCTACCAGAGCTGCTTCACTGGCAAAGGATGGTGGATAAATAAACATGATGACTAATTATGTATCGGTATCACCTCAAAAATGGAAAGGAAAATTTCAAAGTATTCTCATCTGTAGATGATTTTATCATCAAAATTACCTCATGATTTAGGAAGGCCTTTATCAACACACCCATTTTATAGGATTGTAAACAAAGGTTCAAGGTGGTAACAGCGCTGGTCACAGTCACAGGGGTTGTGCAAACAATTCCAAGACTTGAACTTTGGTGTTCTGTTTTTGGTGTACTTCTGCTGCTGGAATATGTTTCTTGGATTTCACTGCACATACTGATAAAATGGATTAATTCCTGATTTTCAGTATAAAAGCAATGATTTATATTAAGAAAAATTCATAACAGAACAAGGTAACACATGTGTATCTCACCATGTAGATTAGACACCTTTCTCCCCTTTTGCCTCTACATGTGGAGTTTTCTGAATGTGGATACTATCTTGATAATTGTTGTTGTTGTTAAGTGCCAGAGAGTCAATTCTGATCAAGTACAACCATGTATATGGTTTCCAAGGAGTGACTGGTGAACTTGAACCGCTGACCTTGCAGTTCAAACCAATTTTGCAGTCCAGCACATTAGCCCACAGCGTCACAAACTGGTGACCCCCTATGCTCACCATCTGCTCCTCAGAAACCCTATAGAGGGTTGCTATGGTTCGGAACCAACTCGACAGCACTAAACAATAACAAAATTATTTGCATGGGTTGGAAGAAGTACAGATGGAGTGCTACTACAATCCAGGATGGTGAGACTTGGTTTCTCATACTTCGGACATGCCATCAAGAGGAACCAATCCCTGGAGAAAGACTTGGTAAAGTGTAGGGTGGATGAAAAAGATGAACACGCCCAATGAGATGGATTGGCATTGGCACAGGTTAGTAGCAACGGAATCGTGTAACAACAATTGGGAGGATGGTGCAGGATTGGGCAGTGTTTTGTTCTGTTGAGCATAGAGTCACTAAGTCGGAAGCAACTCAATCACACCTAACAACAACTTATTTACAATAAAATCGGAGGTGGTGGGTGAGTTTATACATAAGCTGGCAGTATCAGTACCCAAATTCTTCTCCATCTCCCTGGACTGCCAACAGTGATTAATGAGGGTAACACTACTGAGTCCCCCACTCCAGACAAGATGTATTGAGACATGGAACTCTTTTATTTTTTTACAAGAAAGCATAAACTAGACTTGTTGTAAATCTGCAGTGTTCAATTTTATCTTCATTATCAATAAAACCTCATGACTACATCTCCAGTAAGTAAAGAATATAGTCAGTGGCAGCCCACCAGCTCTGGAGCACATTCTTAAGGACCTCTCCCACTCAGTCCCTTGGAGTATCTGTGGCTTATGGGCTGTGGTGCCCTGAATGCTGCTCAGCTTCTACCCTACCCTGAGAACTTGCCTGCTCTCTCGTTGTTCCTTTCCTCCAACTTAGATGGTTTGCATGCAGTCTTTCTTCTTTCTATGCTACCAAGATGTAGGTGTGGTTCACAGTGAATTGACTAATGTTCAAATTGGAAGGAAAAAAACCGAAAGACCCTGGTAAAGGCAGGAGATCCCTGTCTGCCTTCAAAACTTTATGAAGAAATCAAAACGCAACTTCATATATATGTAGCCTCAAATTGTGCAATAAACAGACAGATTTTCTTTCTCTGATCTAGAAAGAATTGTACTTATTTCCCTGATCTGCCTAGGAACTGTATCACTGGAGGGCTAGCATTTACATAAAAACATTTACATTTCTAAATGTTTATGAGTTTGGGCTGAACTATTTTTCAGTTTTATTTCCATGTCAAAGTATTACTTATGCATTTGTTTTTTGGTCTGTATGTATGAAAATTCTGTGATGTACATAGAGCTGTTCTTGTTAGGGGTGGTGTTAGATGCCGTTGAGTCAGTTCTGACTCATAACCACCCGACGCACAGCACAACAGAGTAAAACACTGCCTGGTCCTGTGTGATCCTCACAATTGTTGTTATGTTTGAGCCCATTGTTGCAGCCACAGTGTCAATTCACCTCACTGGGGTCTTCCTCTTTTTCACTGTTCAAACCATGAGAAATGAAGCTTCGCCATCATTACTTCTAAGGTGCATTCTGGCTGTACTTCCTCCTAGACAGAATTGTTTGTTCTTCTGGAAGTTCATGGTACTTTCAATATTCTTCACCAAAACCAGAATTCAAATGCATTGATGCTTCTATGGTCATCCTTATTTATTGTCCAGCGATCACATGTATATTGTTGTTGTTGTTGTTAAGTGCCACAAGTTGGTTACGACCCATAGCGACCCTGTATAGGGTTTCCGAGGAGCAGCTGGTGAGCTTGAACTGTTGACCTTGCAGTTCAAATGGCTTTGCAGTCTGGCGCATTAACAGCGCCACACCAGGACTTCTGTATATAAGGCGTTTAAAATGCCAGTCCACCTTAGCACTCAAATTGACATTTTTGCTCCTAAACATTTTACATAGGTCTTTTTTTGCAGCAGATTTGCATAATGCAATAAGTTGTTGTTGTTGTTGTTAAGGGCTGTTGAGTCAATTCTGACCCATAGCGACCTTCTGTAGGGTTTCCTAGGAGCAGCTGATGAGCTTGAACTGTCAACCTTGCAGTTCAAATGGCTTTGCAGTCTGGCACATTAACCCATAGTGCCACACCAGGACTCCAATGCAATGCAATAATAGATCCTTTGATTTCTTGACTGCTGTTTTCATGATTGTTTACTATGGATGCAAGTAAAATTACATTTTTGACAACTTCAATCTTTTCTCCATGTATTATGTTATTTATTGCTCCAGTATTGAGGATTTTCTTTTTTCAAAAACAGACAACAACAACAAAAAACCTTTTATTGTGAATTGAGTGAAGGTTTAAAGAGCAGATCATCGGTTGTACATTGGATAACTCATAAACTTTGTTTCATTACAATGATTGCAATCCCTTCCATGTATCATCAGTTAATGTATTTGCCTGTATTCTCATTAACTCTTGCTTTCTTCAAAACAAAATATGCATTTATGAGCATGCTGAAGTCCATAGCTAAACACACATACAGCAACTTGTTTTCTGATAAATGCCAGTTAGAAGTCTTTATATCTCCACACTCGTATTCACATCATTACTTGGTCCTTGAAATGCCTCTTCTCTGTCTGGAGTCTCATCTTCTAGGATTTAATTCTGCTACCATTATGAATCCTTCCTTTCATCATTTCAATTTTTTTTTTAATGTTTTTATTGTAAATTGAGTGAAAGTTAACAGGGCAGATCATCAGTTTTATATTCAACAAATCAAACAACTTATTTCATTATAATGATTATAATCTCCTCCATGTACCATCACTTAACAATATTTCTGTCTATTCATTTTAGCTCTTTAAAAAAAAAAAAAACCACTCAGATATATAATAATTTACACCACCAAAGGGCACATTCTGCAAGTCTGCCTCCTGGCCACCAGCTCTCAGTTCCTCTTTTTCCATGAATCAAGAGTTCTCAGCTGCTTCCTCTCTCCATATCCACATCTCTACCTCCATCTCTGGTGTCACTGCTTCTCTGGATAAGGTCCTGCATTCCGCTTGTGTTATTTTCCCTTGATGGTCTTAGGGTCCTCTGTTTCTGAACTGTAGGATTAACTACTCCCCTGTTTTTGTTACACAATTTCTACCTTTACAATTGTGACAGTCACAATTAGTCATGATGACAGTTACTCACTATTGAATCATAAGAATCTTATCCCCATCTGTTTTTACCAGACCCTTCTAGATAAGATAAAAACTATTCAGTGGGGACTCTATCTCCCCCAACACAAAGCTCCCTCTTGAAACCTTGTAAGCCAGTCATTTTGTGCCTTTATCGCCCCCTCAATTTAGGTACCCAGTGTCCCTTCCTCATTTCAATTTGAAAAATGTTCTCCTTGCTTCAATTTCCAATTCCATGTATGCCCTTTGATATCTCATATAATGAGTTCTTAAACATTTACTTTTGTTGTTATTTTATGTCTCATCTCTGTAATCAGCAAAGATTGATGCCTCCAATTTACATGAGAAAACCCTTTAAAATGTGTGCCCTGGTTTGTCTATGTTTCCTCCTGTGACTTCTCTTTAAGGAAAATAAGAAGTAAAGAGAAATGTAAGGCAGGGACTTAACACTTCCATTCAGCTCGCTGTCTGATTCACATTAGGCCTAATGTCTGATTTCCATTAGACTGAATGTATCTGGTCAAGCACTGCTTTCAGGGCAAGCCCCCATATCATTCAGAACATGGCAGTCTGCTTGCTTAGTGAGCCAGCCAAGTGGTGACTTAGCCTTCTGTATGCTCCAATCAGGGTAATACCTCTTCAGACTCTTACAGTGATGAATACAATATCTACTTCTAAGCAGCCCCCCTAGCATAGAAAGAGCCGAGCTAAGGCTGTCCCAGACTGTAAAGCTCCTCAGCCAAATCTAAAGGACTTCTTTACCAGCCTGTCATTCCTCAGAGACATTGTTCCTGAATAGAGTTGCAAAATACAAGAGAAAAGTGGAAGTCTGGAAATCAAGGAAGGTCAGGAGATCGATATAAAGACAAACTATTTATAAAGTTTGAGAGGCCAAGACAGTCTAAAGCCTAGGTGCAGGACAAAAGTGAGGACCAAGGCCAGTTTGTGGAGGAATCTTTCTAGTGGACATTTCAGTGAACTCCTTGGGTCTGGCCATTCCTGGGGCAGAAATCAAGAACTTGGGAGTTGGGATATTAACATCTGGCTCAATAATTATTATATCCGTTTCTTTTCATCTTATCCAGTGACCACTAGGGACTAGAAGAATGGTTTCTCACTACGGACTAATTCACAAATTCAGTCCCTTTTAATGGAATTGCCTAGGGAAGTCTCAACTCTGTTTATCATAGGTCTGTGGGCAAGCTATAGTTTAATGTTGGTAGATTGCAAGCTAAAGTTAATCAGAAGCTCTTTGATGAGCATAATATTTAATTCTTGAGGTAAGTAAATCAAAACAGGAACACAGAACACATAGTCTCTCTTGTTGGGTTTATTTGAAACACAAGATATCATTAAATTACTAACAGATTGCCTCAAACTTTTATTCTGCCAATATGTGTTGCTGATGGTTGGTTCTTTTTCCACACTTTGTCTTCTCTGTTATTGAGTTTCTATTTGTAAGACATCATAGGGTGCCAAAAGGGAGGCCCAATGACAAGTGGTCCACAGAAGGCTAAAGTCCTAATGAGGACACCTTGAGCTGCCTGCAGGGCACAGTGTGGCTATGGAGCTGTTGCATTAGCTTCAGGATAAGGTGCTTAGTTTTTAGTGACTAGGCTCAGTTCGTTTGTGAGAGCTACCCCGATGCTGGAGTAATTCCTTATCCCAAAGACGAGCCCCCGTCCCCGCAAAAAAAAAAAAAAGAATACTATTGTGGAAGGTTGCAATAATGCTGTAAACACTTGCTTAAGTAACCTGTAAAAGAATTATTTATTCATCCCTTCCATTTTGAATTCAGGAGTGGCCACATGACTTGCGTTAGCCAGTGAAATTTGGACAGAAATGACAATGCTAACTCCAAGTGAAAATTGTATTCTTCATGTCCCTTTTTCACTCTGAACCATGCCATTGAGACACTGCTTTGCCACCCTTAGTCCCAATCAAGTACACTGTGTAGCAGAAGTACATGGACTATGAGCAAGACACATGCTTTTAAAAGCTTTTAGGATCTGGACTCATTGTTACTGTAGCTTAATTTAGTCTGCCCTGACTGATAAAAGCATTAAACCCCACAGACTTTGAGTCCCTCTGTTTGTCATATTGTTGTTGTTGTATACTCTAGAGTTGTTCTGACTCATAGCAGGCCTATAGGACAGAGTAGAACTGTTCCATCAAATTTTCAAGACTATAATTTAAATTATAGTCTTGAAAATAATGGAGACCTGCTGTGGCACTGTGGGTTAATGCGCCAGACCGCAAAGCCATTTGAACTGCAAGGTCAGCAGTTCAAGCTCACCAGGTGCTCCTCGGAAACCCTATACAGGGTTGCTATGGGTCAGAATCGACTCAACAGCACTTTACAACAACAACAACATAATTTTAATGGGAGCAGAATGCCAGCTTTTTTCTCACAGAGCAGCTGGTGAGTTCAAACTGCAAACTTTTCTGTTAGTAGCTAAATGCCTAACCAATGCACAAACCATAAAAGCCCAGTGCAGTGTAGGGAAGGGTCTAATATCTGTTCTAGCTACAGTTTGAAATTTTGTGGTACTGCCTGCTGGGTGTGGAAAGAGGAGGTGGAAGAAGAGACTGATAAAATGACACCATTAAGCTGTGCCTGTTAACAGAGTTAATTGTAATTGTAAAAATGTTGAAACTCTAACTTGGGCTTAAAATGAGTCATCTAAGAAGCAGGAGGAGGGATTTTACTATTACCAAACAGAACATCAGGAGTGGAGCATGTCCTTTGGGCCCCAAGACCCTTGCACATTGAACCTCCTAGACTCAGAGACAGAATGTTTTGACATCAGAAGAGTGGCAGAGGAACAGCAGCAGAACCAAGAAGCAGAGCATGAGACAGCACAAGTAAAGCTGAGGAAGCTTGCTTGTAGACTGGGGGGTCTCCAAGCATTGAAGTGGGGAAGCTGAGTTTGCTGACCCACGGAACTCAAGCCGAGTACCTTCAGATTAAGGCTTATGGTAGAGTGGTGTGTCCTGTGAACATTTATCAACAACTGACTGGAACAACTGTGCTTTGAGCATTTTCGGATCCTAAATTGTAACCTCTTAATTTCCCTAATACACCCCATAACTGTTAGTATGGTGCCTGAATTCTGTGTGGCCATTGCAGTGGATTATTGAACCCAGTTGAGGAGTAGAGAGGGCTCTGGGAGGCATGGTTGGTGCTTCTTTTTTTTTTTTTTTTGTGCCCAGAATCATGTGTATGTGCTCATGTAAGCACAGCATCTCCTTCAGAAATGCTTGCCAGACCAGAAAGAATGTGCTGAGATTGTCAAATGCGGACATGTAGGGGGGAAACCCTCTGGAGTGTCAGTCTCTCTCAGGATCAGGCACACCACCTTCTTTCACGGTCTCTCAATTTGAGTATGTTTCACAGAGGAGAAGGTGCAAAGGGCGAGGTGAACTTCCTAAGCCATCTCAGAAGCTGGGGAATATGCACCTATTTTGTTATGAATCTGTGATGCGTGGGACATGACACCTGGATGTGAGACTCAGTGTCATCATCACTTTGCTGGTGCAAATCGAGGATGGGAGAGGGATGTTGAGAGCTGGTTCTGGGAGTGGCCTCTTTCTTGACAAGAGTGAGACCATAACACCCTGCATTCACTGCACTCTGTAGGACTCTTCTCCCCTTTCAAATTAGAGGCATTTAGGATATGAGTGCTTGGATTTATATTTTGGAAATGAATCTGAGACACTTGTTGTTACGTTCCGTGAGTCAGTCCCAACCCACAGCGACCCTGTATAGGGTTTTCAAGGAGCAGCTGGTGAGTTTGAACTATGGACCTTGCAGTTCAAATGGCTTTGCAGTCTGGCGCATTAACCCACAGCATCACACTAGGACTTCATTATAATTATCATTTGCCAATCAATTCTTTGATTTTGTCTTTTCCCCTTAGCTACTCATTTATATTTTTTTCTGGAACTCAAATAATCTTTGGTCAATAAGGAGGGCTTTCATTTGAGAAATTAAGTATGACAATGAACTTGTTCCAGTTTATGAAACTAAGTGTGTAGGACACAATGTCCTACAATCCATCTCCCATTGGGATATCACCAAATTAGCATCATGCCATTGCATTGAAATGTATGTCTCCACTTAGATACTTTTCCAAAGTCACATTTTAAATACTTAAGACAAAGCTGGGATGTTTATTTTGCCTTTCCCCTGTTATTTTTCAATTTCCTTTGGCTCTGCACTTCCTGCTGGCCCTCACAGGAGACCTGAATGCAGATCCTAGAAATGTAGCCTCCTACATCACCAGTGCCCCTTGGGGCAGCAGAATGATTTATATTTGGAGATGTGCTTTTTTCTTTTCTCATTTTCTTGAATCAACACAGAGGAAGAAGCAGTGCCAGGTCTCATATTTTTAGGAAGTAAAATTAAATTAGCAAGCTAGGTGGACACACCAGAATTGGACAATTTAGATGCCATTTTCCTTGGGTTGTTTAGATAGATTGCTACTATTTGAGTTTGCAGTTTGATCCAAAGGGGAAGTTGATTACTGGCTCTGAAGTGAACTACCTTCATTCCCTTCGTGAGCTGGTTAGAAGATCCATATAGCAGCAGCCATCAGAAGCCACATAACTGTAAAAGTGTGTTGAGGGGTGGGGAGAAGAGGTACAGGAGGCAGAAAGAGAAAAACCCGAAGATGTAAGAAGGATGGGGTATTGAAGGTCCATCTTGCTTACTGCTCTCAGCTAAGCTTGCTGATGATTAAACTAGTAATAAAGTCAACTCTGAAAGGAATGTCCGGAAATGGAAAAAGCTCAAAGTAGATAGAAAACAATCTCCCTTTGCTGAAAACTTGACAGTTGACAAAGTCTCCCCTCTGGGAGCAAGTCAGAGGTGGCTGGTTTCCAGTTGGCATTCTGGACTAGCTCCTAATGAACTGCTAGATGCTGCCTTATAAACACTATAGGACAACAGTTTGCTGGGCAGCTTTTAATTTGTAAGGTCTAGTGACTGTTTTTCATAATTATGACAGCCTGCCCGTGGTGCCTGCAGTATACTATGCACACTCCAACTTTTTCTTGTCCTTCAGCAAGAGCTATTTTGCTCATTAGCTTCAATATGAGGGAGAAATTGCTGGCTCCCTCTGAAGATTTTGCCATTGGGTGACCTGATAAGCAGAATGCAAATGTGCAAATGGAGCAGGAACCTGACTTCGGTGGCCTCCAGGGCCGTGATGAAGCATTTTTTAAGTGATTTCACAGGCAGAAAAAAATTAGGAGTAAGGAGGAAACAGCTTGTGAGAGATGCTGTAAGTAGTCTTCTCATACTTCGTGTCTGTTTTCTGGTATGATGTGCGTTGTTCCGTGGTCAAGTGAGGTTTTTTGAGCGCTATATTTATAATACCAACAAAACTCATTCTATGTTAGATTTCATTTTGTATTGTGTTTTTGAAAACAAAATTAGAAAGTAGAATTTTGTGCTTTGGGAATTAACTGCCATATACCCAAATTACATCATTTGGAATATATCCTTATAGGTAAGTATTAGAATGTCATCATAATTCTTGCAGGTAGCCTTACAGTGAATTATTATATAACACTGGAGTCCTGGAGTCCTGGTGCAACACTGTATAGGATAAGCACTAGACCACGAGATTGGTTTGAACTACAATGAGTTGGAACCTATTAGAAGGCACTTAACAACAGCAACACAACAACATTGTTTATTTTATAAACAATTGGGCAAACTTTCAATAAGTTCCTACTATGTGGCTACTTATAGGATGATACAGAAACATGAATTTTGCTCCCAAGAAATTTTCAGGCTACTGGAATAATCCAATACACAAATAGAGGTTGTAGTTGTTCTTAAGTGCCATTGGGTCAGTTCCAACTCATAGCAACCCTGTATAGGGTTTCCAAGGAGTGACTGGTAAGTTTGAACTGCCTCCTTTGTGATTCAAACCAAGCTTTCTGTCCAGTGCTTTGTTTTATAGGGTGACATTACTGAAGTACAAATTAAGTGCTACAAAAGGTAGATTCTAGGAATTCTAGAGACACAAAGAAAGAGTATCTATTGGGTTTTCCTACTTAAAATCAGTAGGTTAACTGAGTAAGAGTTAGCTTGGTAGAGAAGGTGAAGACAGAATTCCCATAGAAATGTGAGTCTTCAAGTTGCTGCTTAAATCTTGGAATGAGATGGAAACAATGTAGGGTTTGGGTAAGAAGTGGAGCAAAGAGATCACAATGAGTAATTAAGAGGGAGGGGGAATCTTACAAACAATTCATATAAAAATGTACAAGTGCTATCTACTCTGCCAAAGAGTCATGATTTTTATCCCAAAGATCAAAGAGATATTTTGAAAAAAAATTAAATGGTGACGAGATATCATCAAACTTGCATTTTGTAAAGATTGCTTTGACAACAACAACTACAAAAAATGGATTCATTAGAAGTTAATACTGGCTATGGCCAGTCTAGTTAGCAAGTCTGATAGATTTGTTAAGAAATGGTGACAGTCTGATCTTGACATAGGCAATAGAATTTCAAGATAGGGTTGCATCTGAGAAATGTTCAGTAGTTAGAAAGGTCTGGATCTATTAAATCTGGGTATGAACAATGAGAGAGAGGGCAGGCAGAGATGTCCACAATTCTGGTTCTAGCAACTGGGTAGATGACTTCTTGTTGTGGTTGTTGTTGTTATTGTTAAGTGCCGTCGAGTCGGCCCTGTACAGGGTTTCCGAGGGTGTAAATCTTTACGGGAGTAGAAAGCCTCATCTTTCTCCCACGGAGCAGCTGGTAGTTTCGAACCGCTGACCCTAAGGTTCGCAGCCCGATTCGTAACCACTACGCTACCAGAGCTCCTTCTTGTTGTGGTTAAGTGCTGTCAAATCAGTTCAGACTCATAATGACCCTGTAAGGAACTCTGGTAGTGGTTACGAATCAGGCTGTGAACCACAAGGTCAGCAGTTTGAAACTACCAGCTGTTCCGTGGGAGAAAGATGAGGCTTTCTGCTCCCGTACAGATTTGCAGCCTTGGAAACCCTATACAGGGTCGCTATGAGTCGGAGTCGACTCCACGGCTCATAACAACAACAACAACAATAAAGGGTTTTTGAGCCTGGAAATCTTGCTTCTGTGGAGTGACTAGGGCCTCAAACTGCCAACCTTGTGGTTCAAAATCCAGTGCTTATCCGAAAGAGTAACCACACTCCTGGAATAGATGACTAGTCTTGTTCAAAAAGGTACTGAAGTAGAAGAACAAGCTGGGACAAAAATCTACATTCTGATCTGTGGACGCATCTAGTAGGCAATTAGATACATTTTTATTCAGAAGAAAGCTCATGCCTGGACGTAGACACAAATATAGATATGTTGTCATTGTTATTGTTAAGTACTGTTGTGTTGGTTCCAACTTATAGCAACCCTCTGTAGGGTTTCTGAGGCTATATTATATGTCTTTGCAGAAGCAGAAAGCCTCATCTCTCTCCAGTGGAACTGCTAGTAGGCTTGAACCGCCAACCATGTGGTTCATAATCTAGTGTTTATTGTACATAGCCACTGCACTATCTAAATACAGATATTGTTGTTCAAACTGATCTTGTTGACTAGTGCTTACCCTACAATTCCCCACCAGGACTCCAGATATAGACAGATAGTTATAAAAATGCATAAGTTGGCTATAATAGATTGAGCCACCATAGTTAATACCAAGGGTATTTGAATTATGTTGTTGTTAGGTGCCATCAAGTAGGTACCGACTCATGCACAATAGAAAGAAACAATTAATAGTGTATATTTATAATAGTTAAGGAGCTCTGGTAGCATAGTGGTTACAAATCAGGCTGTGAACCTTAAGGTCAACAGTTCGAAACTACCAGCTGCTCTGCAGGAGAAAGATGAGGCTTTCTGCTCCTGTAAAGATTTACAGCCTTGGAAACCCTGTGCAGGGTGCTATGGGTCGGAACTGACTTGACGGCACTTAACAACAACAAATTTATAATAGTTAAGGAGTCCTGGTAATGTAGTAGATAATGGATTGTGGGGATAAGTAATTTTGGCAATTTTGGGAAAAGTAAAAGTAAAAAGTGTTTCAGTGGTCTTTGGAACTTGGAAACATTGACCTTGTTGCCATCCAGTTGGTTCTGACTCCCAGTGATCCTGTATAGGGTTTCTGAGGAGTGGCTGGTGGGTTTGAACCAACAACCTTGTGACTAGCATCCTGTGCTGATCGTATAGTGCCCCAGCTGTTCACCAAGGTCAATATTGTGGTAGGAATGGAAAGCATATGGCGGTGGTATGAAGTGATATGGGGAGGGAGGAAGAAACTATGACGTTGAACATCAGCCCCTTTTATGAAAGTTTGTTGGTGAGGGATCAAAAAGGGTGGTGTCGTTGAGACAATAAACTAACAAAATAATAGAAGGAGACAATCAACAAACTCTGCCTCTCCCCACCCCTTGTTGTGATCACTCAGATAGCAAGGGTTTCCTCTTCCTTCTCTGAATCTGATTTCTCTTAAGAGGATGTCCCAGTAGCATGGTGGAAACAGTTAACACACTCAGTTGCTAATCGAAAGGTTGAACATTTGAGATCACCCAGAGATGCCTTGGAAGAAAGGTTTGGCAATCTACTTCTGAAAAATCAGCCAATGAAAACACCCTGTGACCCATATGAGAACACTCAAATCCACTGGACAGTGATTTGTTATTGGTTCCATTACTGTAAGAGACAAATTTACCCTAAACTTCACATTTACGATTTGACTTTTTTTGTGGAAGCACTTAACAACCTTTACTAATCAGATAAGCAGAGTAAGATTTCATACAGCAATCTGTCACTTTTCAGGAAAGACATAAAGACATTCTGAATTCTCTGTCCTTCCTGTTGACTTATTACATTGTCAGTTCCAACTCATAGTGACTCTATCTACAACACTGCCCAGTCCTGCATTCTCATAATCTTTGCTATGTTTAACTTAGTTGTTACAGAAACTGTGTCAATCCATCTCATCAGGGGTCTTCCTCTTTTACCTTTCCTTTACCAAGCAGGATGGCCTACTATAGGATCTGATCTCTCCTGATAACATAGTACAAAATCTTACCATCCTTTCTTCTAAGGAACGTTCTGGTTTTACTTCTTCTAATACAGATTAGTTTGTTCTTCTGGCAGTCCATGATATATTTAACATTGTTTGCCAATACCATGCTAAAAACTCATCAATTCTTCTTTAGTTTTCTTTATACATTGTTCAGTTGTTACATGCAAGTGTATCTTAGTCCTCAGCATGCCATCTTTGCTTTATAACACTTTTGTTTTTGTTAAGTGCTATAGAGTCAGTTCTGACTTATAGCAGCCCTGTGCAGGGTTTCCAAGGATCAGCAGGTGCATTTGAACCACTGATACCTTGTGCTTAGCAGTCCAGTTCTTATTCTACAGCACCACACCAGGATTCTCTTATAACACTTAGAAAGAGGTCTTTTACCACAGATTTGTCCAAAGCAACAAATCATTTAATTTCTTGACTGCTGTTTCCATGAGCATTGATTGTGGGTCCACATAAAATGTCTATACTATTTTTTTCTGATGTACTTGAGTTTTTCCTTTAAAGTATTCATAACAAATTTTCTGGCAGACTTTAATTGTGATAACAAAAATAACAGTAGGTGAAAGAGATCTTTTCCCAAGTGAATTAAATTTCCTAAATATTTGAATTTGTTGTTGTTACGTGCCATCGAGAATTAAATTAAATTTTATGTGGAAAACCTGTCATAATTGCATAATCTTCTATAAAAGTAAAAATTCCAATCACATAAGGAAATGGAGTAGGGCAAAAGACACTAAAACATGCACTTATATAAAATTTAGAGAGAGAAAAAAAAATCATACTTTGAAGGCATTTACCAGCTTACTTGTTTTGAAGATGGCAACAATGGGCACCATCTCTTTTGTGGTCTCCTACTCATAAGGAGCTCTGTTAGCGTAGTGGTTACAAATCACGCTGTGAACCTTAAGGTCAGCAGTTCGAAACTACCAGCTGTTCTGTGGGAGAAATATGAGGCTTTCTGCTCCTGTAAAGATTTACAGCCTCGGAAACCCTGTACAGGGTCACTATGAGTCAGAACCGACTCCACAGCACATAACAACAACAACAACAACAACTCACCACATCCCCTATGATGCCATCAGAGATTGGGTTGTGTTGAGCATGGATCTTCGCTCTGGTTTCTGTATTAGATGCTCCTGATAGTTATCTCTGCAAGGAATGTTTGGTGGCTTCTTGTTGTTGATATTGTTAAGTACCATTGAGTCAGTTCCAATTCATAATGACCCTGTATAGGGTTTCCAAGGAGCAGCTTGTGAGTTTGAAGTGCCAACTTTGTGATTTCAAACCAACTTTTGAGTCCATTGCTTTATCCTACAGTGCCACCCCAGTGAGTCCTAATAAGTCCCTTGGGTGTGACCCAGGGTCCTCAATTCAAAAAGTAAGCCAATTTCATATTCTTTGCAAAGAGAAAGAAAAATATGGTCAAAAAGATGTCCACCTGACAGAAGTGTATTCATTGTGGCACTCACATCCAGGGGAATTGTGGTGCTGGTCTGCTGTGGAGTCGATTCCGACTCATAGAGATCCTGTAGGCCTCAGTTTTCTCCTGTGGAGAGACTTGTAGATTCAAACTTCTGACCTTGCAGTTAGCAGTCCGGCTTGTAATCTATTATGCTACCAGGGCTCCTTAGAAGAAGGTTAGGCGTTATAATATTTGGCATTCAAGAGATATTTTGGATTGCATTTTCAAAGAACAGCCATCTTGCTACATCCTCCATAGAGAAACCCAAATCCTTCCCTTTTGATCCTGTTTATAACCTGTATGGTATGGAGAGGCCTAAAGAGCTAGGTAACTGGCTATAAATGCTTCTATCAGGCACCTACCCCTCTGCTGTTATACCATGTCCTTGTATCCATTAAATAGAGTCTTATATCTATCAAACAGATGGGCTAACAAGAGAATGGCCAGCTCTAGCTAAGAAGAAAAGACCTCTGAAGTGAGGAGACCTTGGTATAGAAAACTTTCTAGCAAACAGCCAGGGAGTGTTGCCTAAAGTAGTTTAGCATGCAAAAAAGCACCAAGAGAATTTTGATGACCATGGGAAGGCTAAACACGTAGTTGTTGTTGTTTAGTACCATAGAGTCGGTTCTGACTCATAGCGACACTGTAAGGGTTTCTGAGGCTGTAAATCTTTATGGGAACAGAAAGGCTCATCTTTCTCCTGTGGAACAGCTGGTAGTTTTGAACTGCTGACCTTGAGGTTAGCAGCCCGATTTGTAATCACTATGCTACCAGAGCTCCTTGGTAGTGTAGTGGTTTTAAGTTAGGCTGATAACCTCAAGGTCAGTAGTTCAAAACTATCAGCCGTTCCTCGGGAGAAAGATGAGGCTTTCTGCCCCTGTAAAGATTTATAGCCTTAGAAACCCTTTCCAGGGTCACTATGAGTTGGAACCAGCTCTACGGCACATAACCACCACCACTACCAAACACTCCGGCAGAATCTCCTGTCCTTATTTCAGTGTTAATGCAAAGAAAACCTATTATGTATTCAGCTGAATTTTCTTCTCTCCATCTGCAGGACTAGGTCATCTCCTTTGGAAAAAATGCCTTTGCTACTCTAGCTTGGGATCTTTAGCCATAAGTCCTCCCTGCAACTCATGTTGGAGCTGACAGGAAACCTCTTTCCACCTCCCACCTCTTCTAGGAAATGGGTTGCAGTATCTGGCTATGGAGTTGTCTTACTCCTCTCCCACAGTTCCAAAATCTCCAGTAATTCCTAGTGCTTTTCTCTGAATTGCAGCATAGTGTGGGAGGCTTGATTCAGTTCTGACTAAGAACACAGAGCAGGCATCCTCTAATACTGCCCACACAGCCCTTCGGTGGCACTTGCTTAGGTCTGGGCTGCGGAAGGACTAGGGAGGGTCACTCGATAGAAAGCCGTACATGTGGATCCAGCTCTCTTACCAATCACTGCCAAGGTTCTCGGCTGTAAAATAAATATTTTATTACCTTATGAAGAGGAGAAAGATTAAAATAGAAAAATGAAGGTGAAATGGATACCCTGACTTCAGCTTTTTTATTATGCTTCACACAACTAGACACATGTGTTCTGATTAGATGATTGTAAAGAATCTAAGTTTCATTTTCAAATTAACCTGTCAAATCATGTATTTATGAAGGAATAAGAGGAAAGTGAGGGGCCTATACCATCAGTTTGTTGTACTGTGGTGGCTTGTATAATGTTGTGGTCGGGAAGCTATACCTCCAGTATTTTGAATATCAGTGGGCCACTCATGGTGGGCAGATTGCAGCAGAACTTCCAGACTAAGACAGACTAAGACGAAGGGAAGAAGGACTTGGCAGTATGCTTCTGGGAGAAAAATTAGCCAGTGAAAGCCTTATGAATAGCAGCAGACAATGCCTGATATAGTGACCGAAGATGAACCACTCAAGTTGGAAGGTACTTAAAATATGACTGGGGATGAACAGCTTCATAATGTAGTCTATCTTAATGATGTGAATGGAGTAAAGCTTTTAAGACCTTCATTTGCTGATGTGGCCTGACAAAAAAATGAGAAGAAACAGTTGAAAATATCCATTAACAATCTGAAAGTAGCATGTACGAAGTATGAATCTAGGAAGCAAAATCAAAGAAATCCATAATTGTGCCCACTTTAAAGTAAGGTAATCCAAGTGATTACCAAAATTACTGAAAAATATCATAATATCAAACACAAGTAAAATTTTGCTGGAGATAATTTTTAAATGGTTGCAACAGTACATCAACAGGGAATTGCTAGATTCAAGCTGAAATCAGAAAAGGAT
>NW_006408676.1:4144287-4147727 GCF_000296735.1 Chrysochloris asiatica | reverse complement strand
TTGCTGAAAGTGATGTAGATTTGAAGTATTTAATGATGAATATCAAAGACTACAGCCTTTATTATGGATGACACCTCAACATAATGAAAACAAAAATCCTCCCAAGTAGACCGATACACAGCATCATGATAAATTTAAGAAATGATTGACATTGTCAGTGGTTTCATTTTACTTTGATCCACAATTAACATCCATGGAAGCATTATTAAAGAAATTATTTATTGCTTTAGGAAAATCAGCTGCAAAACACTTCTTTAAAGTGTTAAAGAACAAGGATGGCTCCTTAAGGATAAAGCCATGATGTTTTCAATTACCTCATATGTATGAGAAAACTGGGTAATTATAAGGAAGACTGGAATCAATGCCTTTAAATTATGGTGTTGATGAAGAATATTGAATGGACTACTTGAAGAATGAACAAATCTGTCTTGGAAGAAGTACAGCCAGCATGTTCCTTAAAAGCAAGGATGGTGAGGGTTACTCTCACATACTCTGGTCATATTATCAAGCGAGACCAATCCTGGGAGAAGGATTTCATGCTTGGTAAAGTAGAGAGTGAGCAAAAAAGAGGAAGACCCTAAATGAGCTAGATGGACATCATTGATGCTATGAGGGGATCAAATATAACACGACTGGTAGTGTAGTGATTACGAATTGGGCTGTGAACCTTAAGGTCAGCAGTTCGAAACTACCAGCTGTTGACGAGAGAAAGATGAGGCTTTCTGCTCCCATAAAGATTTACAGCCTAGGAAACCCTATACAGGGTCGCTAAGAGTCGGAACCGACTCCATCGCACACAACAACATCAACAATGAGGATGGTGCAGTGATGGAGATAATTCATTCTGTTGTACATAGGGTCGCTATGAGGTAGAACAGACTCAATGCCATCTAACAACAGGTACATCAATTAGATAAAAACTGATTACAGATTACTGAAGAAGTCTCTGTAATTGGAAATGAGTCCAAATAGACGACGTGGTGATAGGTCCTGGAGAAAAGTGATCACTTGAATCCAAGGCAAGAGAGGGACTGTTAGAGAGAATTGCTAGGATGGGAAAGGATGCTAAAAATTATATGTAGTCCCCGGTATATGTCAATGCAAGGGCCTCTAAAAGAACCTCTGTTGCCAGGTTGGGCTACAGAAGACTAGCAAGTCATGAACTATAGTATTAAAGAGTTTTATTAAAGTAAGGAAATACTTGCAGGGGTAGACGTGCCATAGACAGCAGTGCCTTCTGCAAGGGAGACAGGACACACACAGCAGTATCTCCTCATGCTCAGAGTCTAAGGGGTTTCTGTAGTGGAAAGTTAAGCTTCAGAGGCAGTTCCTCCAGATTTTTAAAAAGGCATGGCCTTCCTGTTGGCAGAGTTCTATTTTCACATGCTGTTTCCTTGTTTCTCTTTTCCCATGCTGCTCATGCTCTGGCATCCATGATGCAGTCTAAGATTTCAATATGGATTCCGTTTTGTAATCATCTGGGGTACTTAACATAACTGTCCATGCATACTCCCTTCTGTCAAGATCCTGGTTTAAAAACCAGGTATGTCCGGGTGGTGTCATGTTAGGGTCATTCAATGATGTTTTGTGCCTGTGCTGAAAGCTGGTTACGGGGGAAGTAAAAATGTAGCTTGAGACAGTTGAAAGTTAATAAACTCTGCTAGGTGGCTGAATAGGGAGGGGTCGGGTTAACAACTCTGCTGGATTCCAGATGCACAAGGAAATAGTTTCCCTGTCTTGCCCGCATCCTCCTGCCCCACCTGACAAGGAGATAGTTTCCATATATTGTCCATATCCTGCCCCACCTGCTCTTTGTATTTGGAGGTATTATGGCTCCACTGATTTTTCTACCATTAATTTTCTCCTGATCCCTTACCCTAACATTTTCCCCCAAAGACAACCAAAAATCTTTTTCAGAGTAAGAGATACAGATCTAATTTTCTGGAGCTACTCCTTGCAGGCAATGAGTCATTTGCTTGCCGAACATGGTAGAAGTTTCTCTCTGCATTTCCTAGGGTACAGAAGGGTGATCTTCTTGGAGGATTAACATCTGCAGGTGGGGGGCCTAGAACCTAAAGGAGATGAGTTTCTTGAACAGGTTGAGAAGCAAGTGCTAAAGTACAAAATATATAGGAAAATTAAGAAAGCTTCTTCTAAACAGCAAATGAAAAGTTTAGTTTTATGGGGTTTTTTGTTTTGTTTTGTTTTGTTTTGACTGAAGCTCACAGGTGTTATGGGGATTGTCTCCTAAGAAAACCTGGGCTCCTAGTTTGAGAAGGAAATCTCTCTCCATAAAGGGTGTTGGGCATTCAGGCATATATACAAAGGCATGCAGAATGCTCTTATTTTGGAAATGGCACAACAGGGATTTCCTTAAAGATTTTAACTGGGATCATCTTTCTACGTCTATGACCCTGCACTTAGTGGAGAACACAGTTCCAAGGTAGGTTAGTAAAAAGGATAAGGTCACTTCCATATTTAGCATGAATAAAGTAGTCTTACTTTACACCTCAACAGGCATGCAAGGCTCAGCAGTGGTGATGATGGTATTCTTGTTGTTGGGAGCGTAACTGGCCTCTGGGCACCATCAGTGCAAGTCACCCTGAACCAGAGGGGCATGGACCTGTGCCATCAGGAAGGCTGGGGTCTTTGGTCAGTGGAGGTCAACATTGCACTCTGCTATAGTACATTTCAAGGAGCTCTGGTAGTGTAGTGGTTATGAATCAGGCTGCGAACCTCAGGGACAGCAGTTCGAAACTACCAGCTGTCTCACAGGAGAAAGATGAGGCTTTCTGCTCCCATAAAGATTTACAGCCTCAGAAATCCTGTACAGGGTTGCTATGAGTTGGAACTGACTCCACGGCACATAACAACAACATAGGACATTTCAGGTACTTCCAGCTCCAATCCCCCATGTGCCTCAGCTAGAATTATGGCATCAGCTAGAATCAGGATTACCTGCTCATAGGGGTCCCTTGAGGTCTCTCCATTGTCCTCTTCCTCTGCAGTTAGAGCTAAATGGGTTTCCCCAAGGTGGAAGGGGAACAATGTTAGTTGGGTGTCCCAACATGACAGCCAATAAATGAGCTTGCTTCTCTATCTTTCTGTCCTCTTGGTCTTCCTTAGCACTATCTTAGTTGTTAAAAGCCTTGTTAGCCCCCTCTACTAGTCTGGGCAAAAGAGTGTCAGCTCACAGTTCTGTCTTTCATAATTTTTTTCTAATAGCAGGATAGGCCTGAATCAAAAAGTGCATACTCAGGACCATCCTCCCTGTACCTGAATCTGGGTCCATATTTGTATATTTTCTGAATGCCTTAGTCAGACTGCTCAAGACGATTGTAGAATTTTCCTCTTTCTCCTGAATAATTTCTTTAACCTTGTCATAATTGACTGCTTTGGACAAACATCTTTCTCTCTCTCTTTGTGTATATATATATATA
>NW_006408676.1:4140095-4143847 GCF_000296735.1 Chrysochloris asiatica | reverse complement strand
GTTTACATTTGCAACATTCACAATCAGTCCTGATAGCAATTATTCACTATTGAACCACAAGAGTCTTATCCCCATCTCCTTTCAGCAGTCCCCTCTTAGACAGGTTGAAAACCACTCAGTGGGGATTCTACCTTCCCCCACACCCTCTGGAACTAGGCTCCCTCTTGAAAACTTGTAAGCCAGTCACTTCATGCCTTTGTTGTCCCCCACCCCCATTTTGGGTAGCCAACGTCTTAAGTTGCCCATTCCTGTCAAACCTGGATATAGAGGGGGTGGGAATGATCCTTGCTGTAAAGATTCATTCCATCTTTTAAGCTACTACATCCATAAATATAAGTCAAGTTCATCTAATTGTATCAGATTACACTGTTTTTCCTCTTCTTTCTTCCTCTAGTCAAGTTCTAATCATTCAGCCATTGAAGCTAGGTCAAATGGGTATTATCTGCAAATATGGGTGTTCTTGTGCATCTCCCCTCACTTCATATCAGCTGGAGGCTTCACTCTCTGCTCTAGTCCTCTGTGACTATGTCCCTGGCCATGGGCTCAGGAGTCCCCAGGGCTCTCTGGACACACATCTTATTACTTCTAACATACAAGTTACTTGTTGTTGTTGTTAAGTGCCGTCGAGTCTATTCTGACCCATTGTGATCCTGTATAGGGTTTCCGAGAAGCAGCTGGTGAGCTTGAACCACTAACCTTGCAGTTCAAATGGCTTTGCAGTCTGCTGCATTAACCCACAGCACTACACCAGGACTCCAACATACAAGTTACTAGGCATTTGAATGTGTCCAAATCCTCAACCTCCTCATAAGCCCAGCCTGGTTCCAGGTCTGCAATGTAGCATGTCCTAGCCACAAAATGTCAGTGGTAGGTTTAGTCCTGTGTGCTTCATCTGCAGTTTCTCTGGACTTGGGCCTAATCCTATCCATTTCATCAATAGTACAGCAAAAGGTTAACATGGTTTCCACATCCCTCCAGAAAAGGGAAACGTTAAGGGACAGTTTTTGGAATTCATCTTTAAATTTCTCAGGATCTATTGATACAGACCCTAGCTTCTCTTTACACTGTCTCAAATCAGACATGGAAAAGGGACATGTACTCGAAGTCATGTACCAGATACTTCTCTCAGAAGGTATAAATCTGTCCCTGGAATACTGGGGGCAGTTTATGGCTCTTTTGGGTCCCACTCTATGACCCAATTGCAGACCTATTGGGGAGGGGTCATGGTTGGAGGCTAGGAGAGAAGATGTAGATCTAGGCCAACAGATGGAAGGCTAGTCACAGGCTGATCTTCATGCATCAGGGAGGTGTCTGAGTTAGCCTTATGGGAAGGAGAGGCTAGAGGGGTCCTAGTAGAAGGCAAGAATAGGAATCAAGGGACAGAGCACTCACCCCTGCCTTCACTCTAAGCTGGGACATCTAGGATGTCTCCAGACTTCTTAGAAGTTTCCGATTTAAAAACAAATACCTGGAGGGGACTTCCCTTTTGATTTCACAGTGGCAGCCTTTTCTCCACTCAGGGTTTTATTATAGAGCCATAAACATTTGCAAAACAAGTCCAACTATAGGACTGTGAGGGAACCATTGATGGACCATTGTTCTTGATCCATGGGAGTGTTTGGGGGCCAGGCTGTGTTACAACAGATTAGTTTATTTTCCTTAATTTCCTCTGTTGGAAAGTCTCCCCATGAGTTAGCAAGCAGCCTAAGGTAGAGTCTTGGTAGGCTTGTGGTTTGGTCCATGGTGGACTGGCCCTTCCAGAGTTACAGGACCATAGATGAATAGATGTAAGACTCATGAAACCCCAAGAATATATCCCTCCTCCTGCCTATATCCCAGTAGTGCTGCTCTAAAAAGAAGTTGGACACCTTTCAAATGCTTTCATTTAGGAGGGCCAGGAGAGAAACTAGGTGGTCTTGCCTCCCTGTTGTTATTGTTGTTGTAAAGTGCTGATGAGTCAGTTCCGACACGTAGCAACTCTGTAAGGCTTTCCGAGGAGCAGTTAGTGAGGTTGAACCACCAACCTTGCAGTTCAAATGGCTTTGCAGTCTGATGCATTAATGCACAGCACCACACCAGGTCTGCCTGTAGCAGAGTTTAATCTTGTGAATCATAAATGGGTGAAAATAGTCCTTGATATCCTAGTGCTTGTGAGCATGGAAAACAAGAACTCCCAGAAACCAGCTAAGAGAAGTAATCCCCTTCAAACTGTGCAAGGAGGGAAAGGGGTCTGAGGGCCTGAGAGGGCCTGATCCGCAGTGTACATCCAACACAGTGTTCATCCAACACAGTGTACATCCAACAAAGTGTACATCCAACACAGTGTACATCCAACACAGTGTTCATCCAACACAGTGTACATCCAACAAAGTGTACATCCAACACAGTGTACATCCAACATAGAGGACAAGATGACAGTTCAAGAGTTAAATAGCATTCCACAATGGGTCCAAGAAGATCCTCAAACATGAAAGAAAAATAAGTCTTTGAAGTCTGCTTATTTAAATCAGGGAAGAACTAATTACTAAGGATCAGGTGAGGTAGAAGAAGTTAAGGGGGAGGCACAAACCAGAGAGGGTTGGATCATCTCTCAGGCACAACCAATGCTCCCACCCATGGGAGTACCCAGGGATCAAAACAGTTGATCAGTCCCATGCCTATTCCTCATTCATGCAGACTTGAACCAACCACATAGGAATCTGGTCTTCCAATATGCTTGTTAACCAGTCGAGGGGACTTGAACCATTTGTGGTGACTTATAAGACAAGGGAGAATGTAGGGAAGAAGTGCACAAAAAGCTTGAATACTGGGGGAGAAACATAGAGGCCTAAAGCGTCCTAAGAGAACAATGACTTGCAATATTACAGTTCCTGAAGAAAAGAACAAAGAAGCAGACAGCAAAAAGATAGAAGATGAAGATTAATGTCCCTAGTTAAGAAGGGTCCTCAGAGCTTGCCTGGACAGGGAGCAAGAAATCAAAACAAAGGGTTTCGGTGGTCACTTAATATTCACTGGCTGGTGGCCCAATCCTGTCAGGGGTTCTCTGAAGATGTTACACCATGTGTCCCAAGATGGAGTCGCCAGCAAACTGTTACAGGGTCACGCTACAGAAGACTAGAAAGTCATGAAATGTAATATTAATGAGTTTTATTAAAGTGAGGAAAAACCTGTAGGGGAGACATGCCATACATAGCAGTATCTCCTCATGCTCAGCATCTAAGGGATTTTATAGTGGGAAAGTTGAGCTGCAAAGGCACTTCCACCAGATTTCAAAAATGGGTGGGCTTTCCTGTTTGCACACTTCCATTGTTATGTGCTGTTTTTTCTTTCTTTCTTTTTTTTTTTTTTAATGTTTTATTGTGTATTGTGTGATAGTCTACATGGGGGAACATTAGTTTTACATTCCTTCCATCATACATCATCTCATTGCCATAGTTGCCATCCCGTTCATGCATCATCACCCAACCAAAGGGTATCCCCTGCAATCCCACCCACCCTCCCCTCACGGTCCTCAGCACACGGCCCCTCTCCCACTCTGGATCCCTAGTCCCCAGCCACTCCATCTCTTCACGTCATCCTCTCTCTTTACGTCATCCTCTCTGTCTTAGTCTTAGGCCCCACTGCTCCTCTGGGTGGAGTCCCGCTCTCCGCTCTTCTCCATTGATGATCCCAGGGCCCTCCGCTCCTAGACTGAAAGGTTAATCACTCCCGTCCTTGCTATAAAATGTCCACCTTTACATTTCCAGTCTTCA
>NW_006408676.1:4132891-4138353 GCF_000296735.1 Chrysochloris asiatica | reverse complement strand
AGCGCCATATTGCTTTCCAGGAAGGTTGGACCATTTTGCAGTCCCACCAGCAGTGCAGGAGTGTCCCAGTCTCTCCACATCCCTGCCAGCATTTATTGTCCTCAACTTTTTTGATCTTTGCTGTTATTGTAGGTGTGAGATGATATCTCATTGTTGTTTTGTGTCATGTGCTGTTTCTTTATTTTTTCCCATGCTGTTCGCGCTTCTGACATTCATGATGTAGTCTAAGATTTCCAGATGGATTCCATTGTGGATGCATTTGGGGTAATTGATGTAACTCTCAACACATGTTCAAGAACCAGGTCTGCTCTGGTGATACCATGTTGAGGGGGGAAGTAATCCGATGATGCTTGGCACCTGTGCTGAAAACTGGTTAAGGGGGAAGTTAACAGGCAGGTTGCGAGACTTGAGGGTTAACAAACCTGGCTGGATAGCTGAATAGGAGTGGAGAATTAACAAATCCATGTCGTTCCAGATGCACATGGAGATAGTTCCCCTTTCTTGTCCCTATCCTGCCCCACTTGACAAGGAGAAAGTTTCTATACCATGTCCATATCCTGTCTCACCTGTTCTTTGTATTTGAAAGTTTTATGGTTCTGCTGATTTTTCTGCCATTAATTTCCTCCTGACCCCTTACTGTAACACCTCTATGTTCTAAAATAATGAAATGGGCACTCACATAAAATAATACCATGATGCTTCAAATGACAGTTTGAATCTGTCCTTCTGTCAGTAAGAATTGCAAAATAAATATCCTTTCTCTCTCTCTGTAGAGAACTGTTGTGAAAGGGAATCATAATCTGAGTGGGGAAAGGAAGTAAGAAAATTAGAAGGGGGTATCTGACCTTAATTTCGTCACTTGAATGGGATGAAGGAGTCCTGGTGTTGTTGTAACCTGAGCGCTGGACTATTAATCTCAAAATCCACAATTCAAACCCACCTACCACTCTGTGGGAGAAAAATCAAGTTTTCTGCTCCTGTAGAGATTTTATAGCCTTATAAACAACAGCACCACCACCACCAAACCCTATGTAGGGTAGCTACGAGTCGGAATCAACTCAGTAGCAGTTGATAGGTATAGGTGGGTAGGTAGGATGGAATGCCATAGATTTTGAAGGAAGTCAGAACAAGATAGACAGCTTCCAACTCCTGAAGTGCAAGGCAGAAAGAGCACATTAAAAAAAAAAATGCATTAGTTAGCAGAGTATAATGGAAATCTTTCCCTCTCTTACTCATAAATGTGAATAAGAATGCTGTTTTGCTCCTGCACGAATTACTTATAAAAGTGACCTCTTCAAAGCTGGAGCTAGAAGCACTTTCTTCCCTCAGAGCCTCTTGAAGATACTTAATGAAAACCCTCTCCCAAGGTGACTCTCCTGGAAAGAAAGGTTGTTCCCTGGTGTGTACACCTTTCTCTATTTCTGGGAATCTCAGTAGAGATCTTTGTTTAGCAGACTCCTGCTCCTCTGCTCAGAAACCCTAGACATCCTGCAAAAGAGCAAATACCGGACCTTGAAGAAAGATACACTGGTCTAAGACCAGGGTTTGAAGCTGCAACAAGCTCTAAGCTCTTAATGACTATTTTCTCATCTAAAAAATTATAACTGCACTATTCTGACTTCATTTTTTTTTAAAGGATCAAACAAAAGCCTTTTATAAGCTCTAAGCAGCAGTACAAATGTAAGGTCTTATTGTTAGAGATCAGTCTGACTTTAAATGTGTGCTTTTTGTAAGCAAATAAATTCTTTCCTTCCTCTGTCCCCCCCACCACCACCTTCCTGTGCTTCTAGTAGCTGAATATAAAAACAACTTTTGCCAATTGTGTGGGAGTCTCTGAGGCCCATTAGATCTTTGTTTTCTTCTTTTCAAAATTTTTTCTTTCCCCTCTGGGGTTGATGAATTATTAATGCCTTTGCAATCGTTTTGGAAGCCACACTCTCCAGAGAGACGTTCTGGTGGCAGGGGACAGTGAGACTCCCTAGTGGAGCTCTAGCTACTTTCCAGGTTCCATAGTTCTCAGGCCACAACTGCTCCCTACCCTGCAGTCAAAGACTTGAGCACTATGAAGCTTCTAACAAGAGTGTCAGTTTTATATAACTAAGACCACAGAGTTTATTAGAGGTTTCTAGAGTCGTGGGGAAAACTGAGGAAGACAGATGGGAAGAAGGCTTTCTAACAGCAATGCTGAAATCTGAGCACCTGAACAGATTTGTAATATGGGTGCTGGGCAGGTGGGGGTCATGCAGTGGTATATGGAGAGCCTGCTGATACTGCAAGTTTGCAGGTGCCAAAACATGAAATGGTGTCACTTTAAAAAACAACAACAACAAAGCATTGTAAAGGAGTCCTGTTGGTACCATGAGTTAAGCACTGGACTGCTAACTGCAAGTTGGTGGTCCAAAGCCACTCCAAGGAATAAAGATGAGTTTGTCTGCTACCAGTAAAAATGTAGTCTAAGAAACACTAAAGAGCAGCTCGACTCTGTCCTGTAATGTTGTTGTGAGTCAGAATCACTTTGATGGCAGTGGGTTTGAGGATTTGGTGTTGGTTTGCTTTTTGTTATAAAGCAGTGCAAAGCACATTGGATTATACAGTTTAAAGAACATGAACTTTGAAGATCACATACATGAGTTCACATTCTAGCCACTGATATTTACTGATGTGACAATTAGTAGTACAGGCTTAGAGTCTAAAATTTAACCGCCAGTTCCATCATTTTGTGACTGCAAACTTGAGCAAGTTGTAAAACCTCATGGTCCTCATTTTTTAAATGAAGATAATAATAAAACCTCCTCAAGGTTATAAAGAGGATTGATGGAGCTCATTAAGGAATTAGAATAGTCCTGGCATAAAGTAAGCATTCAATAAACTGGATTATTCAGGAAATATATAGGTTAATTACCTTTGACTGATGGCATCCTTTTGTATAACAGAACAAAATGTCACCCAGTCCCGACCATCTTCATGATCATTGGTATGTGTCAGCCATTACTCTGGCTCTTGGTCAGTTCATGACACATAGGATTTTCATTGGCTAATTTGCAAAAGTCGATGTTCAGGCCTTTCTCTCTTGTCTGTCTTAGCTGGGAAGCTGTGCTGAAACTTGCCCACCATGGGTGACCCTACTGGTATTTAAAATATTGGTGACATAAGGTGCTCTGGTAGTGTAGTGGTTACGAATCAGGCTGTTAACCTCAGGGTCAGCAATTCGAAACTACCAGCTGTTCTGTGGGCGAAAGATGAGGCTTTCTGCTCCTGTAAAGATTTTCAGCCTTGGAAATGCTGTGCAGGGTCACTATGAGTCGGAACTGATTGCAGAGCACATAACAACAACAACAACAACAACCTTTCAGAATCACAGCAAGCCACCACAAAACAACAAACTGACAAACAGTGGTGATCAACACATTTAAACAGTTATTACCTGTTTTTTTGACCTCAAATACGTTAAAATTTTCTCTGAGATTTTATTTCCTCATTTGTAAAGTAGAAGATACAGACACTTACTCTGTGTTTCTCAAAGATGAAGATCTTCCCACAGCTGAAGATCTAAATGAGATTCTAGAGTTGAAGACTCAGAACTGGGCCCTCCACAGCATGGGGAGGGTGCAGAGATGGCTAGTGATAATCCTGTAAAGTTTGCTTTTAGCTCAGCTTATAGGTGAGGGTCCTCTAGAGGAAAGGGCAGAGTAGAGAACAGTTCTAGATGGGTTCCTACTCAGTACTGATAAGAAGTGCTGTGGCCCTTTTACTCACTCCTCACCACCACCACCACCCTGGTGTGACGCTGTGGGTTAATGCGCCAGATTGCAAACCCGTTTGAGCTGCAAGGTCAGTGGTTGAAACTCACCAGCTGCTCCTTAGAAACCCTATACAGGGTCACTATGGGTCAGAAATGACTCAACGGCACTTAACAACAACACCCCCACCCCAGCCTCTCTTCAGGCATGGCTACCCTCCCATCCCCGGAGATTGCTCTTCCCGGAGATTGCTCCATTTTGGTCTCCCCAGATAATCTTCCTCTGTATAGTTGGATTTAGCATCCAAAATGGATGTCTGCTGCTCAAATCGAGCATTACTGAGGTGATGGAATTTGCTTCTACAGCTCAAAGGTCACCTATTTCGACACAAGAGAAACAAGCAGGGTGTTTTGGTGAGCTAATAGCACCAACTACGCATAAGAGAGCCATCAAGTTGCTCTAATAACTAAATGGACAAGGTGTCCACAGCTGATTCTTAATCTAAAACCTGGTATTTATTTTCTCTAGATGATAGTAGCAAATTTGGGGTTTGGGGTGGAGCAAATTTGAAACGGATAACTGATTTATCAGTGTCAACCTAGATAGTGGAGGACCTGAAAGAGAGGAGATTTAAATTTTGTCCTTTTTTGCAAGTAAATTTACTTCAGTTTACTTGAAGTCGGAAGGGTGGGAGTTGCCTGAGGCCTCTTTTGCATTAACTCAAAGTGGTAAGCAGTACTGAGTAGGAAATGAAATTTGCAGAGGTAATATATAGGTTATATACTGCAATGTCAGATTGGGAGGTTTCTCATAGCCACAAATCGGGATTCATATTCATCTCCCACAGGATCTGTTCCAAATGTTATCATTACCAATTCTTAATTTATGTAGTCCCATTTGCAAGTATCATGGTGCATAACAAAGTTACGACTAACAAATCACAAAACCTAAATAACAGACCTTCAGAGGAGAAGAGGAGAGCCATCAATTTAGATGTTTAGCTGCTAAGTAGAATTGAAGTGGCTGTCTGTGTATATTGCTTTTCCTAGTTCAGAGAGCAGGTGAATTGTGGTGTTCTCAGAGAGAAGAGACTGACTGGGCTGGGGGTGAGCGAGGGGAGTTTTTTCTTCTTCTCTCCGCCTCTACCGAATCCCTCTCTCCTTCCCAAGACTCAATGCACAAAGCCTGCCTGATAAATCAGATCTGAAATCCTAAATCATGGTGGCTGCTGTTTGTCACATTCACCATTCAAGACTTTGCTCCTTCCCTTTCAGCTGCCAGGTTGGAGAGGCTCTGTGCTTGAGGTCACGATCTGAGTTGTGTCATTTTCAAAGCACTTGCTTCCTAGCTGGCTGCCCTTGAATAAATCTCATATGCTCTGGGTTTTGTCTCTACAATGCGTACAGTTGGTATCAGGATGGCCTCCATTTCTACCTATGCTGGAGGTGGGGAAGGACAGAATGAAAAACTTACCCTAAGGTACTTTTGTGGCACAGGAAAAGGGATAGGAATCTGACCCTAGTGCTAAAGCTTTGTGTTTTTACTTCATCACTCCTCTCCCCTAGAGGGAGGGCCAGATTAAGGCATGGGAAGTCACTAAATAATGATTATCTGTGATGTCCACTTCTCCACTTACACATTATATATATATATATATATATGTTGTTGTTGTTAAGTGCCGTCGAGTTGGATCCGACCCATAGCGACCCTGTACAGGGTTTC
>NW_006408676.1:4117820-4132261 GCF_000296735.1 Chrysochloris asiatica | reverse complement strand
CAACAACAACAACCTTACAGTTTAAACCATGCTGGTAGTCGTGTGCTTATCCTCAAGCACCACACCAGGACTCCATGTATGTATAGATATGCATGCGTGTGTGTTGGTATGTGTATCTTAGTTATCCATGATGTAACTTCTTTTTAAATGAGACCATAATATTAGCAATTAAATATAAATATGTCATATGCCATTTTAGCAGAAATCGATGAACTGGATTATAAAACTTTTAGTAGATACAAATTGCTAAGATATACGGCATATTTTCTAGCAAAAGAATATTCCACAGTTTTCTACAACTAAGAAAATGAGTCAGTGAACTTTGTTGTTTCAACAACCAATATAAAATTTCTGTTGATCTTCCACAATGAAAAATTAACTTTCACCAATTTTGCTTTAAATGACTCTTAATTCAATTTTGATGCTTAATTATAAATGAACAACTGAAAAGGTGTCATAAAAGGAAATTTAATGATCAGAAAACAAATAATGTAACACCTTACTCTATCTGTTTTTAGATAGATCTTTCAACATGCTGTAATTAAATATACAGCATGCTATAATTAAATATATTTCTTTCTAGTCTTTGCTTTTACAAATTCTTCAAGGATTTCATCACAATATATAGTTCCATACTTCATAGGAATAATCATGTCTTTCTTGAATCACAGTTGAACACAGAGCGATTTAGATTCTCTTTAGGGATGGAAATGAGCATTCTGTTTTGCAGTTTGTGATCATTTAAGTTACGAATATGTGTAAAGCAATCCAACATTGGGAAATACACATTGTATTTTATCTTCCTTTATGGAATTATGCATGCCTACATGAGTAAAATTTATCTTTCTGAATCTGTAAATTTTGTTCTCATGTAAGAAAAAAAATTGTCACATTTTTCTTAGACATCAAGATAAGCCTGCACTAATTTCTTGGGTGTATTTATGCGTTCCTCATCTGGTATATTCACATTGTTAAGAAATAAAATCTATTTGAAAGAACTTTGTAAACATTTCCCCTTTGTATCATGTGATTCAAGTGCACCAATAATTATGTGTAGTATGTGGTTACACAAAACTGATCTTCAGTAGAGCGGCTGGGGACTTTAGACCCAGAAAGGGAGAGGGGCTGTGTGCTGACAACCAGGGGATAGGGTTGTGGTGTATACCCTTTGGTTGGTTGATACTGAATGGAGGGGATTGTAACCATGGCAATGAAACGATATACAATAGGATGAATGTAAAGCTAATGTTCTCCCATATAAACTATCACATCATTCACAATAAAACTTTAAAAAACAACAACTGATCTTTGGCACTCAATATTTCTGGAACACTTCTTTCATTTACTTGTATATTTCAAATGCTTCTGTGATGGTAAACTCCTTGATAACCAATATCTGGTAGTATTTATTCTGTTGACTTTTAAAATGTTTCTTTTAGATTATGTAAACACCCTTTGCCTGTCTTTCAGTTTACTTCTGAAGCTCGAAGAGTTTGAGCTGTACGATGAAAACGCTGCAATACATTATTCCAAATAACAGACAAAACCACATACTCTGCTGTTTACATTTGTTGGAGAAGTTTCAGTTCATCTTTTACTGTCTTTTTTTTTGCGACTGGTCTTCAGCACAATTTTTGTAAAGCATCTAGAATCTGTATGATTCCAGGACTGAACGTGTTACAGGATGCACTTCTCAATGTGCATTAGAAAGACATTTTAATAATCATGGTGCTGTGGGTTAATGTGCTGGACTGCAAAGTTGGTTTGAACTGCAAAGTCAGTGGTTCAAGCTTACCAGCCACTCCTCAGACACCCTGTACAGGGTCATCATGGGTTGGACTGACTCGAAGGCACTTAACAACAACAACCACAAATATGTCTTAACAACTGCCCATCAGTGAGCAGACAAGACAGAAATGTGCAGAGTAACTGAACAGTAGGAAAAGATCAACTTTGGACAAAAAAGACAGCTTTGGGACAAAAATTGACTGCACTAGATCCTAGATTAAGTATCCACAGAACACATGGTATGGAAATGCATATTCATTACATTTTAAAATGACCTGACATGTTGGCAGCATTGTCATAGGACTGATCTTTGCACTTTGAAAATTAATTTTGCCAAATTGTGAAAAAAAAAAAACCTGAAGTACTTTCATATAAATAGTGAAATACTTGATTTGCAATTTCTTCACTGATATGACTTTTTAAGTTGCAAATGTGATAAATCACTCAGCAACATTTCCATCTGTTGGAGATACATGTATTAAAACAAAGCAATACTTAGCTGCTTTAAATGGGAAGAAGTGCAATCTAGAGACAAATTGTAATATCAAATTACACTTCTTTCACTGAAAATAGTTGATCAAATATTATCACTTATTAAGTTAATTAATTCTTCACACATCATTTTAGACACGTACAATGGGTTACCCTGCTCTGTGTTGCCCTGTTTTAAGATGTGCCTTGCTAAAAATGGGTCCAACTGAGCAACAAGTTCAGGTAAACCTCAAAAATATCTATTTTCTGGTGACTCAAATACTTAATGTTTTGTTGTTTTTTAAAGATAGCCATGTTCTATAATTGTTATAATGTGTTGAAAAATGACTTTCCAGTGCTGATATTCTTCATTAATATGTGTTTGCAACTCATGAGTAAAACCAAAACCATATCTTTGGTGTAACTATGACAACATACAATCACTGTAAATTGAACTGTTTTCATGTTTATCAATCACATTTGAGTTGTGCCAATCACTAAATTCATCCTTAATTAATTGAGAATTAAATTATTTAAGATTGAAGAATTTACAAAGAAAACAATATACAGAGATGACTAATGGAGAATATGATTTTAAATGCTGTCGAGCGGTTCTGACTCATAACGATGTTGTATAGGGTTTCTGAGGCTTTAAGTCTTTGCAGGAGCAGAAAGTCTAGAATTTGAACCTTGGACCTTGTGGCTCACAGTCCAGTGCTTATCCTATGGAGCCACTCCTCATTTGTAACATTAGCATTATACCCGCGTAATACATTCTAGCTACTGAATCTCATTTGTTTACTATCCAGAAATCTTTGACATGAATTTTTAAATGGCCCACTGTGATGTTGATAATCACTTGACTTTCTTTTGATCCAATACTTTGCATCATTAGAAGAAAAAGTATTCCACAAAGCAGGATCTGTATTTCTGTTTTTTGTAGGGCTTGAATATGCAACAATTTCACATTATAAAGTAGTTTCACTTTCGGAACCATTATTATATTTTTCACTACAACAAGGAATAGATACAGACTTTATAATACATTCTATTACTATTCTATTGCTAATAGTAATGTAATACTAGTAGTACTATTACAAAGATATGTACCCATTAAACTTGACCATTCAGTGGAAGAAATCTCTTTGTATTCATTATATTTTTGAAAGAAAGTTAATTTTGAAGTTGTCTTTTAGACTTATAAATTCTTTCCTTTTTATCTTCTTCAAGCCTTTGTTTTTTGCAATCCATATGTTGTTGTTATTTTGAACCATCAAGTTGATTCTGACTCATATCAATCCTGTATAGGATTTCCAAGGAACAGCTAGTGAGTTTAAATCACAGACCTTATGGTTCAAACTGACCTTTTTGGTCCAGTACTTTTGCCAACAGCCTTGTTGTTAGGTGCCACTAAGTCAGCTCTGATTCATAGCTACTCTATGCATTCACTTAGTATTGCCATTGCACTTTATCTGAATATAAAATTGTCACTTTTCAAATTTGGTTCTACCATAATAAATTTGAAAAGTTGAAAATAAATACAATCTATAAAACATGTAAAATGCATCAAATAAAATTTGCATTCATTTTTGATGTTAGCCAAAAATTTATATTTTATAATTTAGTAAGAAAAAACTCATTTGGGACATGTAATTTTGATACTAATATAAAGATATGTTCAATCAGAAGACAAGTTTTATTCTACTTTGCCCAGGACAAGACCAGATATGAAGTGAGTCACATGATTACAGTGCTGTTGGTATGTTCTTATTTGGTTGCCAAGAGAGAACTGAATGTGAGGTTATAACATTATCAGTATGAAGTGAAAAGAAATGTCATTTTTATCATATTCAAAATTTATAAAATGTACTTTTATTTCTATATGGAATTCTTCAAGTCCCATATTCAGAGGCATTTACATAATTAATATAACAATGGCATCACATCTCCATGAGTAAGTTTGTTTTCTGAGTCTTAACAATATCAACCGATTTCTTAAAGTCAATCTGAAAGGAAATGAGAAATAAAATATGTTTATATAGTTATTATTACCTAAATATTCACTTAGTTTATTTGCGCAAAGAATTGTTCAGTTTCCTAACATGGAAATCTGTAACTGTTCTGAAAAAACACGAAAATAAAGTTCTGATAAGGACCCTTTGTTACTTTCTTGGAAGGTAACTAAAAATAAACTCTCTGTTGCAAAGCAGAAAAATATTTTGCATGGTAAATAAATATTGGATTTTATAGCCTTTTAATGTGCCTAATAGGAGTCCTGGTGTAGCGCTGTGGGTTAATAAGCTAGACTACAAAGTCGGTTTGAACTGCAAGGTTGATGGTTCAAGCTCAGCTGTCATTCCCTGAAAACCTACTACAGGGTCACTATGGGTTGGAATCAACTCAACAGCACTTAACAACAACAACAATGTGCCTAATAACTTATTTATTGACACAGATAGAGTAATATTAAGGACTGTCCTAAACAGCAATAAAACATGAAACTCACTTGTTAGATCAATTAAAACTTTTTGTATTAGATATGTATTTCTAGCAGTTTTGTTTTTTTTTTTGTTTTGTTTTTTAATGTTTCATATGTTAGGTCCTGGTGTAACAATGTAGGGTAAGCACTGAACTAACTGCAAGGTCAGTGATTTAAACCATCAACCATTCTTCAGAAACCCTATGGTGGTGGTGGTCATTATGAGCCACGGAGTTGGTTCCAACTCATAGTGACCCTGTATAAGGTTTCTGAGGCTATAAATCTTTATGGGAGCACAAAGTGTCATCTTTCTCCCACAGAACCACTGGTAGTTTTGGACTGCTGACCTTGAGATTAGCAGCCTGACTCATAATCACTATTCTACCAGAGCTCCTTCAGAAACCCTATACAAGGTGGTTATAAGTCAGAACCAATATGATGGCGCTTAACAACAACAACATATTAGTATCATATTAAATTATTACTCATGTTGTTGTTGTTGTGTTGTTAACTACCATGGAGTCAGTTCCAATTCATAATGACCCTGTACAGGGTTTCCGAGGCTGTAAATCTTTACGGGAGCAGAATGCCTCATCTTTCTCCCGTGGAACCGCTGGTAGTTTCGAACTGCTGACCTTGAGGTTGGCAGCCCGACTCGTAACCACTACACTACTAGATTATTCAAATTAGTATCATATAAAATTCTTACTAGATTGTGTTCAGGTATATGCCACATATTTTAAAGTTAAGTTTATAAATATTGCTTACAAATTGTAAGACATAGCTCTGTATGTAAATGCTCTACAGTTCAAAGTAACGTGATTGTATTCGTTGCAATGGTTGACTTAGTCTAATTCCTTTACTCCTGCATGTCACCTGAGACTGGAATTCCCATCAATTATTTAACAGGATGTGCCCAAGATCATAGCTTTGTGTTTGTATAACGGCAAAGAATATTGCTTGCCATCATAACTAAAGTTAATGGATCAACAAATGTGACTGTACAAGACACTTCTCTCAAAATGGATCAGAGATCTATTAATATAATCTGTCTTTGTCCTTGTGGATCCAGTTGTATATTGAGTTAATGTACAAGAGTTAGACTCAACAACCCAACGTTACCTCTTATTTTTTAGAAAGAAATAGACTGCTAACAAGAGACCTGCTGAGATAAGGAGTTTCAACTACATGAGAAGAAAGCATTGGGGATAGATGTCATGGAAGGCATCATGGACCTCATACTTTAACAGCTTTGCACATGACACCATCATAAACCTGCACTTGCTCACACACTGCATATTCTCACACACACGGGAGCTGCTAGCAGTGTCATTAATGCCCTGCCAGGTCCCTTCCAGGGTGGCACTCACTTTTCCTTGTATCCTGCTCTTTGCATTTGTAAGTCTTCTTTTTGGACAATTGGTGCCCCTGTTCTGTTGATGCCTTAAGCATGAGCTCACCTTGTTTATTGAGTAGTCCCTTCCTGCCTGCAGGCCAAAAGGTCAGGCAGAGCTTCCATACCAGCCCCAGGCTACAAATTTCAGCAGCCCTACAGTTCTCCCAACAGTTCTCCCTTCCTGAGTGACAGAGGTGAAGGCTAAGGAAATGTTTTTTTATTTGCAGAGTACCATAACCACAGTCAAGGTCCAGAAGGTGAGAGGTTTCATTCGATTCAAGATTTTCTTTTCTTTTCTGAAATTAAATATCCAAGGCATTTAATTAATGTCAATGGGCAGATTAGTTAAATAAATGTTAAGAGTTGAGGCAGTGGGTAAGCCTCATTTCCCAGTACCTGAACCACTGGATAGTTGTTGTTGTTAGGTGCCATTAAGTTGGTTCTGACTCATAGCGATTCATGCACAACAGAAAGACGAAACGTACACCATTCTCACAATTGTTATGTTTGAGTCCACTGTTGCTGCCACTGAGTCAATCTAGTTCATTGAAGTTCTTCTGCTTTTTCTTGGATCTTCCACTTAACCAAGCATGGTATCTTTCTCCAGGGACAGATCCCTCCTGGAAACATGTCCAGAGAATGAGATATGAATTTTCATGATTCTGGCTTCTAAGGAGAATTCTGTTCTTCTGGAAGTCAATGATAATTTCAGTATTCTCCAACACCATAATTCAGATGCATCAATTCTTCTACAGTCTTCCTTATTTATTACCTAACTTTCACATGCATAAGAGATGATTGAACATACAATGGCATGGGTCAGGTGCACCTTATTCCTCAAACTGACAGCTTTGTTCCTTAACACTTTAAAAAGGTCTGTTGCAGCAGATTTGCCTAATGGAATATGTCATTTGATTACTTGACCGTGCTTCCATGAGTGTTGGTTGTGGATCTAAGAAGAATGAAGTCTTTGACAACTTCAATCTTTTCACTATTTATTATTATGTTATTTATTGGTTCAGTTGTTAAATTTCTGCTTTCTTTAATTGAGGTGCATTCCATACTTAAGACTGTAGTCTGTTGAGAGCTACAAACGCCATTACAAGCGCGCCCTCGCCGATAAAGGACGCGACAGTAGTCTTTGATCTTCAGTAAGTATTTTAAATCATTTTCACTTCCTGCAAGCAAGGTTGTGTTATCTGCATATTGCAGGTTGTTAATGAATCCTCCTCCATGTTCTTTTTCATATAATCCTGCTGCTTGTATTATTTGCTCAGCATACAGATTGAATGAGTATGATGCAAGAATACAATGCTAGTGCACACTTTTCCTGATCTTAAACCATTCATTATCCCTTTGTTGTGTTAAAACGATTGCTCCTTTGTCTATATACAGATTCTTCATGAGTACAATTAGGTGTTCTGGAATACCCATCTTCATCAAGATTCAGTATTGACTTAGAGAAAAAAGGACCTCTCAGGATATCATCTAAACAGAGGAGGAAGTGCAATCCCTGGGCTTGAAAAGGGTTTAGGATTTTGAGGAATCTACTGAGTTTTGTTCCTTTGGATTGTGGCAAAACCGGAAATTCCCACTCTGTATACTCACAGATCAAATCCTCACCTTAATTCTGTGAGTCCCCCTTTCCTTACTCCCTTAGAGCATCAGTAAATCTCTTAGAGGTAACTCAGAAAGTAGCTGGGGTTGGAAGGTGAGAAGGTATGTGCTGAGTGACTACTGCTTCCCATGAGTAAGCTGGGTAATACTGGGTTAAGTGTGAACATCATTCTATTTCTTCAGATGAAGGAATGAAGTTATGAATGAACTTAGTATGCACAGCTGATAAGTGATGTAGTATTCGATTGAATACCTCTAGTGTAAGGGCTTTATCATATACAGTGTTGTACAAGCAGGAGCTGCTCTAGTTCTTGGTACTTGGTAAGCACCAATATATATATTTATTTTGGGGAATAAAGGCAATAGATGGTAAGATGGTGAGGAGAATGTATTAGCATGTGCTGATTGCTTACTAAGTGTTAGGTACTGCCCTGATAATTTACATATGTGATACCACTTAATCCCCGCAACACCCATCTTGGGTAAGAATTGGTGGTGGTGTGCCATGGATTCGGTTCCAACTTACAGAGACCATGTATAGGGTTTCCAAGGCTGTAAATCTTTACAGAAGCAGAAAGCCTCATCTTTCTCCCACATAACAGCTGATAGTTCCAAATTGCTGACCTTAAGGTTAGCAGCCCTACTTGTAACCACTACGCTACCAGAGCATCTCTGTTTTACAAACCTACACCTGTTAATGTCAAAATCAAGACTGGCTACATTTAGAATTGACATTTATTATACTGAGGCTCTTGATGTTTTGAAGCACGTGGACATTTTTCATCTCCCTGTTTGCTCATAAGTTTCCACCTTCTCCTAGTTGCTGACTCTCCTAGTTGCTGTCTCAGACTCACTTTAGATCATCTCAAGCTGTTTCTCCTTCTATTAAAATTTGATAATGATTGAAATCCCCCATAACCTGCTTTCTTCTTGGTCTTTCTCCAGCTGCCCTCTCCCTTTTGAGGGGTCAGTGCCTTTTCTGTTTACTTTGCACCTCGTTAGAGTTGCTGAAGTCAAGACATGCACACAGAAAATGGCACAACCAGTCTGGCACAGGGGTTGGGATCTCAGAAAGAGCAGCATTCTTCAGAAGAGTTCTTTGGCATGGAAGTAATCAGAAGAGCAACACACATGATGCTCGGGGACTGGATTCTGCACTCTACCGCTGACTGAGGGAGTTTCAATTTTTAATATTTGATGTGCTGCCTTGGAGATGTTGATTTAAGTATATTTGGTCAACTGTGTCTCCTACAGAAGAGAAACGTGTTGCAGACGTACCGTCTTTTCTCAACACTCAGCAAAGGCTGACGGGAAAATGACTGTAAAATTGGACAATTCTTCTTAAAAGTTTAATCTCAAATGTGATTTTTTCCCTTGTCTGTACTGGTGTGACGCTGCCGGATAATGTGCTAGACTACAAGGTCAGTGGTATGAACCCGTCAGCCGCTCCTTAGAAACCCTATACAGGGTCACTATGGGTCGGAACCAACTCAATGGCGCTTAACAACAACAACATACTGAACTGTGTGTGGCTCAAGCCCTGTTATATGATTAGACCTGAATAGTGAGTCCCCTTGTTAAGCAGGTGACAGACAAGAAAGAGAGATAGAATGTGAACAGTACAGATGTCTCTGTGTTGTAACTTTTTCTAGCTTCTCTGCCCAGAGCTGGGAGCATCTTATCTGGTGGTCAACTCATTCATCATCCCATATCCTAATCAAGAAGGTTATTATTGTGCATATTAGTCCCATTTCTCTGTCATGAAGCCAGAGTCCCAGAAAGGTCAAGTGATTTATCTGGTAGTGCTCACCTTATAGTAAGATTCTCAGCAGGCTGGATTTGAGACTACATTCTCTTCATTCATAATTCTATGTGTTTTTAAGTGGGAATAATGAAACCTTCTCACAGAGCTGTCATTATTAGCATTGTATTAATATTATATTTAATAATGGCACATGGAGGTGTTTTTATTTTTGCAATATGTATTTAACGTTTAGTCCAGAGGGGTCAAACTTCTTGGAATCTAGGAAACTACCATACTAGCATTTGTATTGGTCAGAAAATTGTGCATCTGAAGGCATTGAACTCAGGACAGTCCTCTAAAAGAAAAAAGAAAAAAAAAAAAACACAAAAACCCTAACCCATTGCCATTAGGTCAATTCTGACTCATAATGACCCTGTATAAGGTTTCCAAGGAGCATGTGGTGGGTTTGAACCACCAACTTTGTGGTGAGCAGTCCAGTACTTACTCTACAGCACCACATGAAATCTCTGCTAAACCTGCTGTTGCTGCGGCTGTGTGCCTGTCAGTCCGTTTCTCGTCTTTTCCCGTGGAGCAGCTGGTAGATTTAAACCTTGCATTTAGCAGCCCAACACATAACCCACTACACTACCAAGGCTCCTTATCCTAAAGCTGTTGTTGTTGATGTGTGCTGTGGAGTCGGTTCCGACTCATAGCGACCCTGTGCAGGGTTTCCAAGGCTGTAAATCTTTATGGGAGCAGAAAGCCTCATCTTTCTCCTGCGGAACAGCTAGTGCTTTATAAATTGCAGGAATTAAATGGGAATCTTTTATTCAGTATGGTATGCATCCCGCCGATTTTCTTCCTGGTCCTTAAGATCAGGCTCCTTAAAATGAGCCATGATGAACATGGATGCTGGAGGAGACTGGCATATCACCAAGAATTCATACCCTCCAATGTAGGAGCTCTGGTAACGTAGTAGTTACGAATCAGGCTGCTAATCTTATGGTTATCAGTTCGAAACTACCAGCTTTTCCGGGAGAGAAAGAGGAGGCTTTCTGCACCTATGTGAGTTGGAACTGACTCCACGGCACATAACAACAACAATGTAGGAGAGTAGTAGTCCTGGTGTGGCACTGTGGGTTAGTGAGCCAAAGCAGTTCAAGCTCACCAGCTACTCCTCGGAAATCCTATACAGGGTCGCTATGGGTCGGAATCGACTTGACGGCACTTAATGACAACAATGTAGGAGAAGGACTCTCGTCTTAAAACACAGTTTATGTGTTGTTGTTAAGTGCCGTCGAGTTGGTTCTGACCCATAGCGACCCTGTACAGGGTTTCCAATGGTGTAAATCTTTAAGGGAGTAGAAAGCCTCATCTTTCTCCCGCGGAGCAGCTGGTAGTTTCGAACTGCTGACCTTAAGGTTCGCAGCCCAATTCGTAACCACTACGCTACCAGAGCTCCTTACAGTTTATGTGTAACCACTCCAAATCACATGTTTAAAAATCTCAACAAGATTTCCCGACCAAAATGTTCAGACGTCTCAGGAAAGCCCAGTTTCCACTCCTGCCCCACTTCATATATCTTTTCTATTAGTTCCGTACTTACCTCTCTCTGGCTTCCCTAAAAAAATCATTTCATTCTGCTATTACCCTCCTTCTGTGTTCTCCCTCCCACCCACTGCCATCTAGTTGATTCTAGCTCATTGTTGTTGTTATGTGCCGTCGAGTAGGTTCCGACCCATAGCGAACCTGTACAGGGTTTCCGAGGGTGTAAATCTTTACAGGAGTAGAAAGCCTCATCTTTCTCCCGCGGAGCAGCTGGTAGTTTCGAACCGCTGACCTTAAGGTTCGCAGCCCAATTCGTAACTACTACGCTACCAGAGCTCCTTAGTTGCCCTTAAACCTTTCTAAGGCTGTAAATCTCTCTGGGAGCAGAAAGCCTAATCTTTCTTTTGCGGACCAGCTGGTGGATTTGAACTGCTGACCTTATGGATAACAGTCCAGTGTCACTCCTACAGCTCTACCAGTACTCCTTTTTCTTTTTTCTCAGCCGTCTGTAATTCCCAGTTAAACCATATCTAACTTTCAAAACTTAGGTAAATCTACTCTCATCTTAAAATGCTCCACTTGATAAAATATTTTCCCCTCACATTCCCATAGCAATCTGTGCTTCTATTATTCCACTCATTATAACCTCAGTCTGTCTTAGATGAATTAGTAATAGACATCTCCACTTTTTCCATTACATTCTGAGATATTGGTTATCAAATTTTTACCCATCTCCTTTAAAAAAAAAAAAAAAAAATTCCTCCAGATAATCAGGAGCCCAAAGCATATTAGTTGAGGTGATTTTTCACCTGCCCTAACCTCCCATTTTCTGCTGGTTTCTGAGGGCTCTCTGAGGATTCAGTTTCCATCTGGTCCCTCTTTGCCGCTAAGTGAATTTTTCTAGCTTGGATATTTGAAAAAGAAGGAGAAGAAACTGTTTTTCTGCTCTTAGAAATGCAAACGAATTCACTACTCTGTTTTGCTAGCTTCCCTTTGGTCTCTCACCTCTGTATCCTTTTGATTTATTGCTGGAGTTTACACCCATGTCCCCTATTTTCCCCCCTAGAGTGTGACAGTAACATCTTTTACCTATCCACTGCTAACTAACACATAGAAATTAGCTTCACTCTCTAGACTATAGACCCTAATCATCTGTCAATCTGTTTAAAATGAGACTGAATGTAAATACATAAATTAATGAACATTCTTTTATAGTAAAGCTATAACCCAAACCATCCAATCATTTACTCACTTAAATATTTACTGTGGGCTAGATACCATGGTACATGCTGGTCATATGGAGGAAACACTGTTAATAACTTTCTTGAACTCATCATTAGGATCCCCTTGATCTGTACATCTGTATCAAACTCATTCCTACTTGCCATTGTTGTTGCATTTGGAGGTATTTGAAACTGACACACTAACTACCTAATGGACTACAATTCACATTTGTTAAACCAAAAGGCAACCTTGCAGGAATGAACACCAATTTGATAGTCCTTAGAATGTTTCTTCCTTTGGGATTAGCCAAGGTTCTGTTTGGGATTTGTTACAAGCAAATGGTAGAGAGAGTGAACAATCTGGATGTGGACTAGATCCTTAGTGCACCACAGGAAACCAGTTCAAAGAAGAAAGCACAGTGAAGCAAAGATGCACTGCTGTTCTTCTTTTTTCTTCCAGTAACTGAAGTGTACCCATCATGCCAGACAAGGAAAGTTACCCCTCCTTCACATCTCTTCTTGAAGCTTCTCTCAAAATCCTCTTATCAGAGAAGAGGAGAGGAGAGGAGAAGACAGGATTCAATGAGGTAGACAGACCCTGACTAAGAGGCATCTCTTCACTTTGAGACATAAAACAAGAAACAGACAAAACAGCAGGAGCTCAAGGGCCTGCATTAACCCTCCTCCATCCTCATGGAGCAAACTCAAGCACTCTTTCCCTTCCTGCTCTCCTCCCTCTTCCTGCTTTTGAAAGAGAGCAATATGGTTTATAAACCCGATCAGAATTAGTACTTCAGAGATGGCACGTGCAAATCTGTGAAAGCAAATAATAACAATGGCATTAAGCAATAGCTTTTATATTTATGGGAGCTACTGTGATAGACTACAAAGATAGAAAGGTAGACAAGCTCTGAAAAATCTTATCTAATTGAAGAATTTAAGGCAGGCCAAGTACATATCCTTATCCTTAGTTTTCCTCGCAAGGAAAATGGCATACTCAGAATTATACCTCCATTATCTCTGGTCCAAATGAGATAAGAAGTGGAAAAGTGCTTTCAACAGTATATTAGTCTAAATAATCTGAATTGTTATCAAAACAACTCACAGATCTTAGTACTTAAGATCTAAATAGTTGTATTTTTCCTTCCCTAGTGTCATAATAAGGAGCTCAGGTTGTGTGGTGGCTATGAGTCGGGCTGTGAACCGCAAGGTCAGCAGTTCGAAACTACCAGCTGTTCTGCGGGAGAAAGAGGAGGCTTTCTGCTCCGGTAAAGATTTACAGCCTCGGAAACCCTGTACAGGGTCGCTATGAGTTGGAACCGACTCCACGGCACACAGCCACCACCACCAGTGTCACAATGCTGTGTGTATCAACAAGGGGTGTCAGATCCATGCAGTCATTCTGGGAACCAAGAGTCTTCTTTCATACTTTATCTGTGCTTTCTTCACACGGTAGGCTCCAAGGACATGCTAGTCATTCCAGTCAGTGGAGAAAGGGGGAGAGAGAGAGAGTGTGTGGAACCTAACTTTGGATTTCCACATTGCTTTCATTCACATTTCATTCAGGAAAAGGAATCACTTTGATCCTCCTAAATGCAAGGAACCTATACAGCCAGTAAATGCCTCTTCAGTGCTTGTTACAGCAGAGCATAAGATTGGGAAGCAGACACTAAGTTTCAATTCCACTTCCATCACTTATGAACTTTGTAACCTTGGACAATCCTTCTGGATCTCAATTTTTGCATTTATAGGACGGACGTAATAGAACCTACTTCATTAAGCCAATGTGGGATTAATGTAATTAGTATCTAAGCACTTAGAATAGACTGGAATAAGGTAACCTGTATGCAAACTCTAAGTGGTATTATTTTTGTTGTTATTATTAAATGTCAGGGTCTGTGGAATGTCTGAATATGCAAAGATGAATATGATACTGGTGCTTCCTTTAATGAGCTAACAATAGGAGACTGATTTATTTGGTTTGCCTGCTTTCCCACTTCGCCTAATTGTGAGTCAGCAGTAACACTGTTTCTTCACATAACATTAAGGGTTAATGGTGGTCTCTGATGACTATTTGTAGCATTGTACCAGGGATAATGTATATTGAGTTCCACACCTCCAGTGAATAAATTGCCACTTGTAATGCTCCTAATGCTCCTCATTGTAACTTAGGAA
>NW_006408676.1:4109616-4117610 GCF_000296735.1 Chrysochloris asiatica | reverse complement strand
AGTTTCTGAGGAGCAGCTGGTGAGCTTGAACTGCTGACTTTGAGATTCAAACTAACCTGACAGTCTAGCGCATTAACCTACAACACCACACCAGAACTCTTTTAGCTTATTAGTGCATAACATTTGCTGTTTGCAAACCTCTATAGACTGTCTCCACTTTAGCTGGAGGTCGATTTTTCTGACATGCTTAAGAGCCTCTGATGTTGCTAGAAAGTGCAAATTTCTGCTAAAGTGTACAAATTCACTATAATGGAAAGGGGAGACATCTGAAAGAAGGGCAACCTTAGGCTGTTTTTCCAAACAGAAGTTGAAGTGAGCGGCACCCCAAAGCAGGACCTTGGCCTGTGTGATGTACCCCTGACCTTCAGAGTCCCTAGAACAGCATCATATCATGATAGAATGCTGATACATTTAACTCACTTTTACAAATCGTACAGATAATCATGTGTCAGGAATAAATGACCAGCATTCAAGTGATAAGGAGGGTAACAGAGCTAGAACTTCTTGACATTCTTTCTGTGCTATTCATTAAGAACTCTTCTCTTTAAAACAAACAAATAACAGAAGGACCAGGAATGTCGACTAATTCAGGGGTGAAAGTATTGAAGTCATAGTTTTATTTCTGTTTAAGTAAGATGTCAGAATAATGTAAATCTCAATCTCAAGTATTCAATTTCTCCTTGCATATCATTCTAAAATCGTGCTGTACCGCCTTGACTCACAAGAGTCCTTATTCACTGATAGAAAACGAAATGGGTTTTACTGTATACATTATTAATTTCTCTCACCTGTCTCCTAGTCACAATCTCAGAAAATACATCCTTGAGAATCTGAAAATGCCAGTAATGACTTTCTCATACTAAATAGACGGACTATTGGGTCTTTTCAATAAATACGGGTGAGGAACAAGTTAACAGGATGGATCTGTGAAGGGTAATACAGTATTTCTTGGTCAATATTGTTTTTCTTTCCCATGGCGGAATTCTGCAGCTGTTGTTTAAGGCAACTTTCCAACTTAGGTAATTACATTCTGCTTACCTCTATTTCTCTTGTGGTTCTAACTAGAAAACTTATTCTTCATGCCCTTTTCTAAATAAAATAAGGAGTGGCTGGTGAGTTTGAACTGCAGACCTTGTAGTTCAAACTGACCTTGCAGTCCAATGTTTATCCCACAGAAGCACAGCATGACTCCAAGGAGAGAAGTAGAAGAGTAAAAAACTATTCCAGGCATCCTGGTATGACCACAAGGTCAGCAGTTTACACCCATAAGCCGCTTCTCAGAAATCCTATACAGGGTCACTTTGAGTTGGAACGGACTCAACCACATTCCGGAATACATTCTTGGAGTCAAAGTGTGCACACCCTTAATATACATCCTATCAACACATACCCTTCACAAAGACTCAGATTTAGCATCCAGATTTTGGGAATCTTATTCCTCTTCTTGGACAAGGAATAAAGAAGACTCTAGAAGAATTGATGCATTTGAGTTGTGATGTTGGCATAAATTATTAAAACTATCATGGAATGCCAAAGGAAAGACAAATCTGTAAGAAGTACAACCAGAATGCTCCTTAGAAGCCAGGATGTGCAGACTTCATATCTCATACTTTGGACATATTACCTGGAGGGACCAGACCCTAGAGAAGGCCATCATGCTTAGTAAAGTAGAGGATTAGCAAAAAACAGGAAGACCCCCACTGAGATGGATTGGCGCCGTGGCAGCAACAATAGGTTGACACATAGCAAATGACTGTCAGGTTCTCACAGAATCAAGTAATATTTCGCTCTATTGTACATAAGGTCTCTATGAGTTGTTACCAACTCGATAGCACCTAACAACAATTCCCTCTTCTAAGTAGTCCCATTCAGTGTTCCCATGTTTTGTTCAAACAACTGCCTTGTGGTCCATACACAGATTCCTCATGAGCACAATTAAGTGTTCCAGAATACTCATACTTCTTAATGTTGTCCATAGCTTGTCATGATCCACACAATTGACAGCCTTTGCATAGTCAATAAAGCACAGGTAAACATCTTTCTGGTATTCTCTGCTTTCAGTTAAGATCCATCGGATATCAGCAATGATATCCCTCATTCCATATACTCTTCTGAATCTGGCTTGAACCTCTAGAAGTTCTCTGTCAATGTGTTTGCAGCCATTTCTGTCTGTACATGGACCAAGAGGCAGATGTGCGAACAGAACATGTAAACACTGAATGGTTTAAAATTAAGAAAGGTGTGTGACAGGGTTGTATTGTTTCACCATACTTATTCAACCTGCATGCTGAGCAAATAATCCGAGAAGCTGGGTTATATGAAGAAAAATGTGGCATCAGGATTGGAGGAAGACTCATTAACAACCTGGGATATGCAGGTGATACAACTTTGCTTGCTGAAAGTGAAGAGGGCTTAAATACTTATTGATGAAGATCAAAGAGCACAGCCTTTGGTATGGATTACATCTCAATGTAATGAAAACAAAAATCCTCACCACTGGACCGATAAACAACGTTCTTATCAATGGAGAAAAGGTTGAAGTTGACAAGGACTTTATTCTTCTTGGATCAACTATCAACACTCATAGAAGCAGCAGTCAAGAAATCAAACCACGTATTGCATTAGGCAAATCTGTTGCACAAGACCTTTTTAAAGTGTTGAAGAGCAAAGATGTCAGCTTGAGGACTAAGGTGTGCCTGCCCCAAGCTATGGTATTTTCAATAACTTCATATGCATGTGAAAGCTGGACAAAGAATAAGGAAGACCTTAGAAGAATTGATGCTTTTGAGTTATGGTTTTGGAGGAGAATATTAAAAATACCATGGGCAGCCAAAAGAACCAACAGATCTGTGTTGGAAGAAGTGAGCCAGAGTGCTCCTTGGAGGTCAGGATGGCCATATTTCATCTCTTGTACATCGGGCATATTGTCAGGAGGTACCAGTCATTGGAGAAAGATATCATGTTTGGTAAGGTGAAAAAGAAGAAGACCACCAAGTAAGATGAATTGGCAAAGTGGCAGCATCAATGGGCTCAAGCGTGGCAACAGTAGTGAGGTTGGCCCAGGACCAGACTGTGCTTTGTTCTGTTGTACATAGGGTCACTATGAGTCGGTACCAACTCGATGGCAACTAACAACAACAACAAGTAGTCCCTGGGGTTACATAGGATGATGCAAGTGATAGGGCTTTAAAAGAAGTCCAAAGTACTATAGAAAAACTATCATAGGAATCTTGTTTAGGAAGCATTGAGTTTCTGTTTATGGTGTGAAACTTGGCAACAGATATTGTGGTGGTTGCACAGCATGATTGATGTAATTGGTCTCACAGAACTGTACAGGAGAAAACAGTTGTACTGGCAAATGTTCTTATATCTATATTTTTACAACAATAAATAATACTAATGCGAGATTGTTGATCAACCATAGAAAATGTGACCAGGCAAGAGCATGTTTAGCACATCATTTCATAAAAGATAGGAAATCCTCCTCTGTCTCAACAACTGCTAAGAATAGTGCAGAGCTGTGAAGGGAAGTTGAGAAAGAACAATCACCATGACCATCTCTAACACCAGTAAGGAGCTAATGACTTTGAAGGGGATTCAAAAGGTCTGATTGTGGTCAAATCTGAACTGCTAACCAGCAACCCACCTATTAGTCCTGAGGTCATTTTATTTATCTCATGTCTCTTGGTAATAAATAGGGATAAATAACACTTCAGCAATCATATATTGTTATGAATTTTGTTGTAAAAGTCAGATGAGAGTGTGAACTACTTTCTGATATGAGCCTTGTGTGTTGTTCATTAACCAAAGAAAAGCACCAACCATAGCAACTTAGACTAACCAGCTGGAATAATCCCTTTCAGAGAATATCTTCCGGAGTTCTTTTTCAGTGATTTTACAATTCTGTGCACCTTGCCTGATTCTAAAATGAACGTACTTTGTTTTCAGCAAAGTAAGGGACACAGTAAATTTGGGTAAAATGTGCAGTAGAAAAATACACAAGACACAAAGGGAGGAGGGGCTGGAAAAAAGGAAAAGTACTCCAGAAAGTACAAGAAGTTTTTAAAAAGGGGGCTGTTTGAGCGGAAGATGCTCCCTCTTGGCTCTGACTGGCTTTGGGTTTAGGGAGAACAGCACCACCTAGTGCTCAAGGCAGGATCAGATTGCCTCTCTCTGGTTTGGGCTGGGCATTTTGTGTTAGCCAGCCCTGGCACTACAGGATAATACACTAGGCTGCAAGGTCATTTTTGAACCATAAGGTGGGCAGGTCAAATCTACCAGCTGCTCCTGGAAACTCTATGCAGGGTGACTATGAGTCAGAACCGACTTGACAGCACTTAACAACAAGGTCTAGCAAAGGAAAGAGACAAGGAAGGAAATGTCAAGGGAGGAGCTTGTACACTGATGGGACAAGTTCAAAGAGTTTGAGGGTGAGCCTTCAAGGAAAGACTCACTCACTTACTCCTCCTGTTTTCCCTGCTTCTACCTCCGTTGGTTTGCCCACCCATCTGCTCACGACTTGAAGCTTCTGTCTGAAGAATTGAGATGGCTTTGAGTACTTCCAGTATTTAGGATGAAAGACAGTGTACTACCTTACACAGTTTTACAGGAATTTCATTCTGTAGACATGCGTCGTACACTGACCTATGTGCCTTTTCCTAGTTAAGTCTGCAAGCAGGGAAGTTGAAGAAGCTTTGAGGTGCTGCTGTTTGTGCAGGAGAAGGAGGGGAAGCTCGTCAGGAGAGGGATGAAAGGGCTGGGAGAACTTTATTAATAGTTAAGTAGACAAGGCTGATAATGGGATATCTTTTTATTGGCCCAACAGATAAGTTATAACACACAAGCTTGCAGGCAGCTCTTGTGATTTGCATTGATACAATTCAGGCTGAGGTTCTCATTATATGGCAGGGATGATACAGTTGCCCACATTATCAAAGGCAGCTGAAAGCAGTTTGGGAGCAATCTCATATTCTGTGTATTTGTATTCATCAATGATTAGTAAGATGCTTTGTCTTGGATGTTTCATGGTGAACCATTAATTACTTGAACAACTTCATACATATGTCTTATTGATGCATAAAGTCATTGTAACACCAGGGTTTTTGGTTTCTTTTTTGTTTTCTTTAATTTTGTTTCTGAATGATTGAGTTCTGCTTTACTCAGTCTTCTTCTGAAAGCCCAGTGGCATTCTCAAGGAGAAAAAAATCTTGTTGGCGGAGCCAAGGACTAGTAAGAGAAGATTCTTTGACCTTTCCCCCAAGATGCTGGCCATTTGTGTGAAATAGAGGGATGGCAATTAAAAAACAACAAAAAAAATAAAATGGAGGCAGGGATTTTATTCATTAGTAAGGTGGGAATGGTTGGCTCTGTGGCTGCTCCTCAGTAGAAACGGAAGGGAAGGCAAACTGCATTTTCCAAGGTACAGCATAAGGAGAGACTGTCTCTCAGGGGGTCAGTAGCACATCTAAGAAGGGGCCTCTTAAGAGCAGACTGCTCCAGACAGAGAACAAGAAGGAACGTGAGATGTGGGGTGGAGTGGGATGAGAAATACAAGAGAACAGAAGACAGACGTAGAAACAAATGCTTACTAGCTAACACTGAAAATACGGAGGCTAAAAGGAAAAGAACCACAGCAGGTTTTTTTCAGTGAGGACTGTGTCTTTGTTCTCTAGTGCTGCTAAAACAGATATACCACAAGTGGATGGCTTTGACAAACAAAGTCACATTTTAGATGCTAGAAATCTACATTTAGAGGGTGGGCTCTTGAGAGAGGCTTTTTCTCACTGTTGGCTATGGAGGAAAGCTCTTGTCACTTCACCTGCTTCCTGGTTCCTTTGAGATCTCCATGTGTCTGGGCAGCTATTTTAATCCATCTTTTGCTCTTTTTACTTGCTTAATCTCTTTTTGAGTCTTGATGTGGTGCTGTTGGCTAATGCATCAGACTGCAAAGTCATTTGAACTGTAAGGTTGATGATGGTTCAAGCTCACCAGCGGCTCCTTGGAAACCCAATACAGGGTCGCTATGGGTTGGAATCAACTCAACAGCACTTAACAACAACAATAATCTCTTTTTATTTCTTAAAAGTGATTGACTGAATACACACTGTACACTAGTATTCAAGCTCTTTCCAACTAGGTGTATAACTATAGGCACAGAGGCTAGGATTTACAGCACATGTTTTTAGAGGGCATGTTTCAATCTTTAACTTTTCATCATTTGACTCCCCAAATGCATGTCCTTGCCACCTGCAAAATACATTCACACCATCACATCATTCCAAACATCTTAAATCAACTACAAGTTCAAAGTCTTATCTTCTGAATAATTTCAACCAAATATGTGGAGACTTTGTTGCTGATGTTGTTGCTGTTAAGTGCTGTCTAGTTGGTTCTGACCCATAGTGACCCTGTATAGGGTTCCCGAAATGCAGCTGATGAGCTTGAACTGCTGACTTTGCGGTTGAAACAGCTTTGAAGTCTGGCGCATTAACCACACCAGGGCTCTTTAGGTGTATTCAATCTTGGGTCATACTTTTTCTTTCTCTGTAAACCTGTGCTGTGAAATCTGGAATACAAATAATCCAATTCTGTGGTGCTGTGGGTTAATACACTGGACTGTAACGTTAGTTTGAACCACAAGGTCGGCCATTCAAGTTCACCAGCCGCTCCTAGGAAACCCTATAAAGGGTCACTATGGGTCAGAACTGACTTGATGGCACTTAACAACAACAAAGAGTATAATAGTGGAACTGACACAGGATAGACATTCCCATAATAAACAGGAGACATTTGAGGGAAAGAAGGGATAATAAACACCAAGCAATTCCAAAACCCAGCCGAAGAATTTTCCTTAGCTTCCAAGGCTTGAAAATAACCATCTCTTCTCTGAGATTCTGTGAGCAATGGTCCCACCCTCTAAGCTCTGGGTGTTGGTCACACCCTCTGTATCCTGGGTAGAGGCCCCTTGACTCGGGGTTTCAACTCTACCTGCCAGGTTCTGTAGGATGACAACTCTCCTGCCTTGACTTGGTAGCCCCATTCTCCTAGTCCATCCGAGTGGTAATCCCACCCCCTTGGTCCCAACACGTCCCATTCCACTGCTTCTTGGGCATGTCAGCTCTGCCCATCATCTTTGGGTGATGACCTAATAACCAGATATACGTTACTGTCAGTTTCACACTCATGATACGACTGGAACCTAGAAGGCTGCAGCCCTACCTTTTGAAACCGAGCAGGCCCTGCTTCCTCTGCTCCTTCCAACAATTCTGCTGATCTCCAAGCTGCTCCACGGATGGACCTTTTCTTTACTTAGAGGACAATAGATACACTTCCTATGGCCTGTTTCCTGCCTGCAGAATTACAAGAGGCAAACAGGGTTCTTTCCTTTCATTCTTTCTCTGTCTCCTTTAGTCTATGATAATGTGTTTTCTGCTGTAGTTGTTTAGATCCTTCAGTCACAGCCTTCTTCTCTTTAACAAAAGATCCTTGGTTGTACAACAGGATTTTCCAAATCTTTATGTATTGTTTTCATTTGCACAATTCATTTTTTAAATCCATCTCTTTCATCTCAAATTTTACTGTACGAGGTAAGGAAAAATAACAGTGTCCTTTTAAGATCTTGCTTAGAAACCTCCTCAGTCAAATATCCAAGTTCATCACTTACAAGTTCTATCTTCCACCCAACATTTGAACAGAATTCAGACAAGGTCCTTCCCACTGTATAAAAAGCATCACCTTTCTTCCATTATGCAATCACATAGTCATTATTTTCTTCAAAAGTCGCATTAGAAACACAATTAATGTCCACATTTCTAGCAACATTCTGTTGTTGACATCATATGTATTCTCTATAAAGATACTTTCCCTGTAACTCTCCTGATTACCTTCTGAGCTCTTCCCAGAATTTCTTTGTTGTTGTTGTTGTTAAGTGCCATCGAGTCGGTTCCAACCCATAGCGACCCTGTACAGGGTTTCCGAGGGGATAAATCTTTACG
>NW_006408676.1:4095139-4109516 GCF_000296735.1 Chrysochloris asiatica | reverse complement strand
CTGACCTTAAGGTTCACAGCCCGATTCGTAACCACTACGCTACCAGAGCTCCTTTTGATATCCATAATTCTACCAATAGTCTCTTTAAGGCATTCTAGGCTTTTACTGTCAGGTACTTTAAAACTCTTCCAAACTCTTCCCATTGCCCAAATCTAAAACTGCTTTCACATACACTCTGCTGGTATCAAATTCTATCTTCGTTAATTAGTGCTACTGTAACAAAAATACCACTTGTAGATGGCTTTAGCAAACAGCAATTTTCTCCCAATTTAGGTCTCTAGAATTCTAAATTCAGAGCCCTGTTTCAAAGAGATGACTTTCTTTCTCTGTTGGCTCTAAAGGAAAGTCCTTGTGCCTTCGGCTTCTGCTTCCTGGCTCATTGGAGATCTCCATGTGTCTTGGCATCTATCTTCCCCCAGCTCATTCTCCTTGTTTTTTAATCTTTTTATTTCTCAAAAGAGATTGACTTAGATATGCCTGGCACTAATCCACAGATCAAAGATGACCTATCCCTAAATGGCATTATAATCATAAGCATTTGTTGTTGTTGTTATGTGCCGTGGAATCGGTTCGGACTCATAGCAACCCTGTACAGGGTTTCCAAGGTTGTAAATCTTTACAGGATCAGAAACCCTCATCTTTCTCCCATGAAGCAGCTGGTAGTTTTGAACTCCTGACCATGAGATTAGCAGCCCAATTTGTAACTACTAGCTACCAGAGCTCCTTAAGCATAAGCTTAGATGCTTGGATTTACTCCTATTCTTGGAGGACACAATTTAATCCATCACTGATGGGAAGAATAAATGGAACATAAGTTAGGATCTACTTAAGAGCTGCACTTCAGACCCACCACAACCCAGGAGGCTTGGAGCCCTCAGGGATTGGTGTCAGATCTGAGGTATGATAGCAGCAGATTGGACTAAGCCCTGATTTCCATTAGGCAACATTGGTGGACCAGACTTTTGAGTTCTAACAAAGTAAATAACTTCCTGATAAGTATTTTCCAAAACTTTTAGCTTTGTCTATTCATTTTTAATATTAGACCTACTTGGCTGGTAGAATTTTAATCTGAGTTGTAAATCATCAATAACCCAAAATAAGCTTTCTGATATCCCTGATTTTTATACAAAACTCCCCAGGAGACTACTTAGAAATCCAAGTACTTCATCCTAGTCCCTAAGTACCCTGCTTTCTCTAGGCTAAAACTGTGTTTTGGACCACCAGTACCTACAAAACTAGTATATATTAAGCTACCTTCACTCTACAATCCCCATCCCCAATCATGACCAAGTACAAAATTCACTGAGTTGTTTTATTGTGTTTCTAGATTTATTGAAATATGAATGACATATAATAGATTACATGTATTTAAAGTATGCATTCTGACAAGCTACGTCATAATCATAAAGCCATACCATCAGGATAATGAACACAGAACATACCCATCATCCCTGCAAATTTTAGCATGTCCCTTTGAAATCATACCTTCCTTCCACAGACAACCACTGATCTGTTTTCTCTCACAATTGAAGAGTTTACATTTTCTATAAGTTTTTAATTAAATTAATAATTTAATTTTTAATGACATCTAGAGTGTGTACTCTCATCTGGTGTCTGATTCATCATACTCATTTGAGATTTAATCATGTTGTTGCAGTTAATGTTGAGTGGGTTCTGTCTCATAGTGACTCTATATAGGGTTTCCTAAACTTTAAACCTTTGCAGGAGCAGATAACTTCATCTTTCTCAGATGGAGCAGCCACTGGGCACCGTCCACTGACTTTGTGGTTCACAGTTCTGTGTTTATCCTACAAAGGCACTGTAATCCCAATCCTGTTGTAGTGTATACCTGCCAGTCTTATTGTTGCTTAATAGCATTCATATATATCTATAGTTTGGTCATCCATTTACCTGTGTATAAACATGTTTGGCCTATAATTAGTAAAGTTACTATGAACATGTGCATACAAGAATTTCTGTGGATTTATGCTTCCAATTCTCTTGCGTAAAGTCTAAGTGAGGATCAACTGGATCATATGGTGTCTGTTTCACTTCTTAAAAAGTGAAACATTGACAAAATCTAACATCCATTCCTGATAAAAACACTCAATAAAGTAGAAATTGAAGGAAATTCCTCAACAAAAATAAGAGCATATATTAAAACCAACCACCAACATCACTCTCAATGGAGAGAAACTGAAAGCCTTCCCTCTGAGAACAGGAACCAGACAAGGATGCCCTTTATCACCATTCCTATTCAATTTTGTGTTGGAAATCTTAACCAGAGTTATACAGCAAGATAGGAAAATTAAAGGCATATAAATTGGCAAAGAGGAAGTAAAACTCTATTTGCAGATTATATGATCTTATACATTTTACCAGTACCCCAAAGACTCAGCAAAAAAAACTACTAGAACTCATTGGAATATTATGCAAAGTGTCAGGGGAAAAGATCAATGTACAAAAATCAGTTGGATTCCTCTATGTTAGCAATGACAATGCTGAAAAAAAAAGAAAAAAAAACATAGGAAAGCTATACTATTTACAATAGCCACCCAAAGGATGAAATATTTAGGAATAAATGTAACCGGAGAAACAAAGGGCCTATACAAAGAAAACTGTAAAATGCTACTACAAGAAACCAAAAGATACTTACAAAAATGGAAAAATATACCATGCTCCTGGATAGGAAGGCTTAATATTGTGAAAATGTCAATACTACCCAAAGCAATCTACACATATAATGCAATCCCATTCTAGATTCCAAGGACATTCTCTAGAGAGATGGAAAAAAAACAATTAACAAACTTTGTATAAAAAGGAAAGAGACCCAGGATAAGCAAAGAACTACTTAAGAAGAACTACAAAGTTGGAAGCCACTCAGTTCCTGATTTCAAAATTTACTACATGGCTACTGTGGTCAAAACAGCCTGGTACAATGAAAGATACATAGATCAATGGACCAAAATTAAGAATCCAGAAATTAACCCATCCACATACAGCCAATTTATCTTTGACAAAGGGCAAAAGTGCATTGAATGGGGAGGAGATTGTCTCTTCAACAGCTGGTGCTGGCAGAACTGGAAATTGATATGCAAAAGAATGAAACAAGACCTTTACCCCACACATTATACAAAAACCAACTCAGCATGGATTAAAGACCTAAGTATGAATCCCAGAATTATAAAGGTCATCAATGAAACAATAGGGACAAATTTAAGAGCTCTAATACAGGCACTCTGATAGTGTAGTTGTTACGAAACAGGCTGCTAATCTCATGGTCAGCAGTTCGAAACTGCCAGCTGTTCCATGTGAGAAAGATGAGGCGTTCTGCTCCTGTAAAGATTTGCAGCCTTGGAGACCCTGTACAGGGTCGCTATGAGTCGGAACCGACTCCGTGGCTCATAACAACAACAAATACAGGCACACACAGACTACCAAACATTGTGAAAACTACACAAACAAAAGAAGACAAAATAGATGATTGGGACATACTAAAACTTAGAAACATATGTGCATCAAAAGAATTTACCAAAAGAGTAACAAGGGAGCCCACTGAATGAGAAAAAAATCTTTTGCGATGATATATCAAACAAGGGACTAATTTCTAAAATCTATAGGAAACTACAACACCACTACAAGAAAAAGACAAATAACCCAATTAAAAAATGGACACAGGACATGAACAGATATTTCACCAAGGAAGAGATTCAGGCAGGCAATAATAATAAAGAAATGTTAACACTCAGTAGCCATTGTTGTTGTTGTTATGTGCCATTGAGTCGGTTCCGACCCATAGCGACCCTGTTCAGGGTTTCTGAGACTGTAAATCTTTACTGGAGCAGAAAGCCTCCTCTTTCTCCCGTGGAGCAGCTGGTAGTTTCGAACTGCTGACCTTAAGGTTCGCAGCCCGATAGAGAGATGCAAATCAAAACAACAATGAGATATCATCTCACACCAGCAATAACAGCAAAGTTCAAAAAAGCAGAGAACAATAAATGCTGGTGAGGATGTGGAGAGACTGAGACCCTCCTACATTGATGGTGGGAATGCAAAATTGTCCAAGCACTCTGGAAAACAATATGGCGCTTCCACAGAAAGTTGGAAATATAAATACCTTATGATCCAGCAATTCTTCTGCTTAGTATATATCCACAAGAAATTTGAGCTAGAACACAAGTAGATACATGCACACCAATGTTCATAGCAGCACTATTCACAGTAACAAAAAGATGGAGACAGCCTAAGTGCCCATCAATGGAAGAATGGATAAACAAAATGTGGTATATTCACACAATGGAATATTATGCTACCTTGAAAAATAACAAGGAAGCTGCAAGCCACCACATAACATGGATGAACTTTGAGGATATTATTCTAAGTGAAATTAGTCAGTCACAAAAGGAGAAATAGTAAATAAGACCATTATTGAAAAAGCTGAAGAAAAGATACCCATATTAAAAGGAAAAAAAACTTTGTTGGTTTGGCGGGGGGGGGGGGGGGAGGACAGTAGAGCACAGGGTAGGGGATAGACACATCACATCATAGTTTAGGTATTGGAGAAGGAAATACAGAAGAAGGGGGAAGGAACCGGAAGAACAAGGTAGACAGTGGAACACTGAGGCAGGTTTGCATAGGCTAAATGAGACAGACATAAATAGTGATGCATATTCAACCTTGGAACAACAGGGCTCTGTGATACAGGGATTGAGGCATAGTCTGAATGGGTAAAAGAGTGGAAATAATGTTAAGATGTTTGAATGTCTTATGGATATTTGTTTCCCTTGCCTACTACTGTAAAATAGAAACGAGTGGGATAGAAAGGAATATCGAGAAACATGATTATGGAAAGCTTGTAAGCTCATCTTCAGCATATACTGATTGGAATAACTAAAATGGGGTTCTAGAACTTGCCCAGTGAAATAGGCATCCTGTGGAGCCTGTGTAGTGTATAGGACATTAGATGGAATTCTGAGTCCCATCCAGAACCTCTGAGGTAGGACATCCCCACTTGAAAGGACAAGCACACCAGCCTGGAACAGCTAGAGGAACAGAAGATACTCTTGAAAGAAAAACCAGCAGGAAAAATAAAACAAAGACAAACTCAAAATTAAATATTAAAAAAAAAATGGCAGTCTGATTGGCTACTACAAGAACAAGCAATTTGTTCACTGGCGAGCTGTCAAGGTAAGCAATGAATGAACCCTCCTCCAAGACTGAAACTAAAAGGGAACACATGAGTAGGCATGGAAGCTTGCTGGCAACCACTATGGTCGAGTGGTGAGTGGAAGAGGGTGAAAGGCAACAATGAAGATATGGGATGAGTTTGACCACATTCCATAGACTCTAATTGACATGCAGATGAGAGAGAGAAGAGGAAGGGCTGGTTGGTCCGAAGTGTGGTGAGGCCTGGGGACTCCTGAGCCCATGGACAAGGACATAGCCATGGAGGGTTATAGCTGAGAGTGAAGCATCCAGCTGATATGGAATGAGGGGAGATGCACAAGAATGCCCAAACATGTAGCAAGTACCTGTTTGATGTCGCTTCAATGGCTTGATTTTTTTAAATGTTTTCAGAAAGTACATTTATTTATTTTTTGTCTATATGGGCCTGGTGAAAAAAGATACACATAGATTCTTATGATTCATTAGTAAGTAATTGCGATCATGACTAATTGCAACTGTGACAACTGTAAAGGTAGAAGTTTTGTAACAAAAAGCAGGGAGTAATTAATCTTACAGTCCAGGAACAAAGGACGCTAAGACCATCAAGGAAGAAGAACAGAAGTGGAATGTGGAATTCTATCCAGAGAAACAGTGATGCCAGAGATGGAGACATAGATGAGGACATGGAGAAATAAAGTAGCTGAGTACTCTAGACTCATGGAAAGAGAAAAGCTGTGTGCTGGTTGCCAGGTGCTGGTGGCCAGGAGGCAGGCTGGCAGAATGTGCCCTTTGGTTGTTTAAAAATTATATATTCCTGAGTGTTTTTATGTACATCCCAAATTAAAAAAAAAAGGGGGGGGCGGGAATAGAAGCAAATATTGAATGATGATGCATAGAGGAGATTGTAATCATTACAATGAAATGATGAATGTAAAACGGATGTTATCCCATGTAAACTATCACTCAATTCACAATAAAAACTTAAGAAAAAATTAACTTACTTTCTGAAAAAAAAAATTTTTTTTAAGTGAAAATAACAACAACAACAAAAAGAAGTGAAACAAACTCCATATGATAAACTACTTTCCAAAGTGGTTGTGGCATGGTCCATTTCTACCAGCCATGCATGAGAGTTCCAGTTCCTCCATATTCTCACCAGCACTGGATTATTTTCTGTCATTTGGTAAATTTATAATGGTAACACATAGTTTTAATTTACATTTTTCTAATGTATTATGTCAAATATCTGTTTGTGTGTTTATTATCTATACATCTTTTATGAAATCTTTTTCAAAAAATTATTTGCTTATTTTTATATCAAGTTGTTTACTTTTATTTATTTATTTTTAACTAGTGATTTTTTAGTTTGTCTTTGTTTTTGTTTTACCTTCTGGAGACAAGTCCTTTATTAGATTTGTGGTTTGCAAATGTTTTCTCATAAGATATATAGTTCATCTTTTTATTCTTCTAACAGAAGTTTTAAATTTTGGTGGTATTCTATTTCAATTTATTCTTTTATAGATTGTGCTTTTGGTGTTTCTAAGAAATACTTATCTAACTCAAGCTCACATTTTTTCTCTTCTATTATCTTAGAAAAATTTCATAGTTTTATGTTTTGCATTTAGGTATATTTTACATTTTGAGTCATATTTTTTTTACACATAATGTTTTATATGGTTTGAAGCTGGTTGTTTTACATATGGATACCCAGTTGCTTCAGGATAATTTAGTATAAAGAATCTCCTTTCTTCACTGAATTTTGTTACTATATCTAGAAAAATCAGTTGTTCATGTATGTCTGGGTTTACATGATCTATGTGTCTGTCCTCATGCTAATATCACTCTGGGTTAATTACTGTAACTGCTGTAAGTCTTAGAACAAGGTAATGTTAGTCCTTCAACTTTGCTGTTACTTTTCAAGGTTTGTTAAGGTATTCTAGGTCTTAATTCTGTATGAATTGTAAAATTCATTTGTCAATTTCTGCTAAAAAAATACTGGGATTTTAATTAAGATTATGTGAAATTTATAGATCAATATGGGGTGAATTAACATCTTTAACTAGTTTGGTATTAGACTAATACTTGACTCAAATTAAGTAGAAAAATGTCTTGCTTTCCATTTTCTAGAAGAGTTTATAAAGAACCAATTGATTTTTTGCCAAATATTTGGTAAAATTCACTACTAGAGTAAACTTTGTCTGAACTTTTCTTTGTGAGAATGTGTTTAACTACAAATCAATTATTTCTTGGTAAGTTGCCTGTAGTAGTTTTAGCTTCAAGAATTTTTCCTCTTTTCATTTAAAATATTAATTGGCATATTAAAAAAAAATAGTATTCCCTATTATCCTTTGACTATTAGAAACCTTCTTTTCTAATATAAGCACTTAATACTATAAAAAAATTTTTCAACACTGCTTTAATGACATCCCACATATTTTTGGTAAGCCATATTTTCCTTTTCTTTCCAGTTGAAATAAACTAAAATCATTCTATTATTTATTTTGTGACCCGTGAGTTGGCTGTAGTTGTTGTTGTTAAGGAATGTTGAGTTGATTCTGACTCATAGTGATCCTGTATAGGGTTTCTGAGGAGCGGTTGGTGGGTTTGAACTGCCAACTTTGTGGCTCAAACTGACCTTGCAGACCATCACATTATCCTGCAGCAGCACACCAGGGTTTACAAGGCTGTAAATCTTTATGGGAGCAGAAAGCCAAAGCCTCAAACTGCCAACCTTGTGGTTATCCTACAGCCACATCATGACTGAGTTGTCTCGTTTCCAAATAATTAGGTATTTTCCAGAGATGATCTTGTTAAAGATATGACATAATCCATTGTCATAAGACAACATTTTTTTGTGACTTTTATCCCATTAAATATATTGAAATTAGTCTTCTGCCTCAGAATTTGATTTTTCTTGACTAACATTTCTCTTGAAAAGAATGTGTAATCTGTGGTGGGTGATATGTTCCCTCAATGGCAATTAGATCAAAAAGGCTGATTGTATTTTTAAACCTATTGTGTGTGTGTTTTTTTTACTGACTTTAGATCTTTTTTTTTTTTAACCATTTATTAAGAAAAGGGTATTGAGATCATTGGAAATCATTGGTGATTTGTCTATTTGTTTTTGCAGTTCTATTACATATTTTTCAGGTATTTTAAAGTTCTGTTATGAAGTGCCTAATCATTTAATATTGCTTTGCTGTCTTGATGAATTGCCCCTCTTATCATTTTATGTATATCTATATATTAATAAAGCTTCATTATTTTTGGCAATATTCTTAATCTTGAAATATGTTGTTGTTGCTATCTGGTCTGCTCCAACTCATACTGATCTTTTGTATAAAAGAATAAAATGGTGTCTGGAACAATTAGTCTTATATAAATATGGTCATTGCAGCTTGTTTTTGATTAGTGTTAGCATGGTGTATAACATACTTACATTTCTTTGACTTTCAACATTCTTGTGTCTTTGCATTTAAAATGTGTTTCTTGTTGCTGTTAGAAGCCATCAAGTCAGTTCTGATTCATAGCGACCCTATGTTGTTGTTGTTGTTAACTGCTGTTGAATAGATTCCAACCCATAGCAACCCTGTATATGGTGTCCAAGGAGCAGCTGGTAAGCTTGAACTGCTGAACTTGCAGTTCAAATGGCTTTGCAGTCTCGTGCATTAACCCACAGCGCCACACACCAGCAACCCTACGTCCAACATACCAAAACATAGGTCCTATATCATCTTCATAATTGGTGATATTTGGTGTTAGGTTTGAGCCCATTGTTGCAGTCACTGTGTTAGTCCATCGTGATGTGCATCTTCCTGTTTTTCAATGACCATGACTTTACCAAGCATGATGTGCTTTTCCAGGGTTTGGTCCTTCTTGATAATGTGTCCAAAGTACTTAAGGCAGAATCTTACCCTCCTCAATTCTAAGGAGCATTCTGACTGTACTTCTTCTGAAAGAGATTTGTTTGTTCTTCTGGCAGTTCATGGTACTTTCACTATTCTTTGCCAACAGCACAATTCAAATGCATGAATTCTTCCCTGGTCTTCTTTATTCATTGTCCAACTTTCACATGCATATGAAGTCTTTAAAAATAGCATGACTTGTGTAAATCACACCTTAGTTCTCAAAGCAGATTTGCCCAGTGCAATATGTTGTTTGATCTCTTGGTTACTTCTTTCAAGAGCATTGATTGTGGATTCAAGTAAAATGAAATACTTGATCACTTCCATCTTATTTCCAATTATCATGACGTTGTTTGTTGGTTCAGTGGTGAGGATTTTAGTTTTCTTTTCATTGAGTTGTAATCCATACTGAAGACTGTATTCTTTGATCTTCATTGGGAAGTGCTTCAAGTCCTCTTCACTTTCAGCAAATAACACTGTTATCTGCATATTACACATTGTTAATGAGCCTTCCTCCAATCATGATGTCACATTCTTCTTTATATAGCCTGATCATTTGCTCAGGTATATATATTGCACAAGTTCCTCATGAGCACAATTAAAAATTCTGATATTTCCATTCTTCACACACTATCCATAGTTTGCTATGATCTACACATCAATAAAGTACAAGTAAACATCTTTCTGGTATTCTCTGCTTTCAGTTAAGATCCATTTGACATCATCAGTAATATACCTTGTTCCATATCCTTTCCTGAATCTGCATTGGATTTCTGACAATACCCTGTTTATGTGCTTTTGCAACCATTTTTAAATTCTGTTCAACGAAATTCTACTTCCATGAGACAGTAATGATATTGTTTCAAAATTTCTGTGTTCTGTTGAATCACAATTCTTTGGAATGGGCAAAAATATTTATGTCTTTTAGTGTGTTGTTATTGTTATGTGCCATTGAGTGATTACTGACTCAGTGACCCTATGCACAAAACGACAAAACTCAGCACAGTCCCATGCCAATCTCACAATCATTGCTACACTTGAACACATCATTGCTGTTACTGTGCCAATACATCTTGTTGGGGGTCTTCTTCTTTTTCACTAATGCTCCATTTTACAAAACATGATATCCTTCTCCAGGTACTGGTCCCTTCTAATAAAATGTCCAAAGTATGAAACACAAAATCTGTCCATCTTAGCTTCCAAGGAGTGCTCTGGCTGTACTTCTTCCAACACAGACTGGATTGCCCTTTTGGAAGTCCATGATGCTATTAATATTGTCCTCTAACACCATAACTCAAATGAATCAATTCTTCTAACGTCTTACTTATTCACTGTCCGACTATCACACGCATATGAGGTTATTGAAAATACCATTCCTTAGGTAAGGCTCACTTTAGTCTTCACACTGATATCTTTGCTCTTAAACAGTTTAAAGAGGTCTTGTGCAGCAGATTTGCTTAAAGCAAGACATCATTTTATTTCTTGACTGCTGCTTCCCTGAATGTTGATGGTTGATATGAACAAAAAGAAATCTTTGACAACTTCAATCTTTTTTCCATTTATCGTGGTTAAGATTTTGGTTTTCTTTGCATTGGGGTGCAATCCACACTGAAGGCTGTGTTCTATGATCTTCACCAGTAAGTATTTTAAGTCCACTTTGCTTTCAGCAAGCAAGGTTGTATCATCTGCATATCACAGATTATTAATAAGTCTTCCTCAAATCCTGACGCCATGTTTTTCTTCATAAAATCCAGCTTCTCAGAATATTTGCTCAGCATACAGATTGAATAAATATGGTGAAAGAATACAACCCTGACACACATCTTTGCTAATTTAAAAACCTTCAGTGTTCCCTTGCTCTGTTTGAACAACTGCCTCTTGGTCTACATACAGATTCCTCATGAACACAATTAAGTGTTCCCAAATACTTATTTTCCTCAATGTTTTCCATAGCTTGTCATAATCTACACAATTGAAGGCCTTTGTGTAGTCAAACATTTTTCAGGTATTCTCTGCTTTCAGCCAAGATCCATCTGATGTCAGCATTTATATCCCTCATTCCATGCTCTAGTCTGAATCTGTCTTGAATCTTTGGCAGTTTCTGTCAATGAACATTTGCAGCCACTTCTGGATTATCTTCAGCAAAGTTTTACTTGTGTGAGATACTAATGATATTGTCTGATGACTTTCACATTCTGCTGGTTTTCCTCTCTTTGAAGTGGGTACAAATATAAATCTCTTCCAGTCAGTTGGTCAAGTAGTTGTCTTCCTAAATTGTTGGCATAGATGAGTGAGTACCTTCATCAGTTTTTTGAAAGATTTCACTCAATTCCCGGAGCCTTGTTATTTTCCAATGCGTTCAATGCACCTTGGACTTCTTCCTACAGTATCATTGGCTCTTGATCATATGCTACCTCTTGAAATGGTTGAACATTGACCGTTTCTCTTTTGATACAGTGACTCAGTGTATTCTTCCATCTTCTTGTGATGCTTTGTGCATCATTCAGTGTTTTGTCCATACAATCCTTCAGTATTGCAAGGTGAGGCTTGAATTTTTTCTTCAGTTCCCCCAGCTTCAGAAATGTTGAGTGTGTTCTTTCCTTTTGGTTTTCTAATTCTAGGTCTTTGCACATTTTATTATAATATTTTTGTTATCATATTTAAACAAGTCATTGGTCTTGGAAAATACCATCATGTGATCTCCAGCATAATTTCTGTCATCAAGATCGTATTTTCCAATGACTGGTCCTTCCTCTTTGTTTCCAACCTTTGCATTCCAATCTCTAGTAATTATCAATACATCTTGATTGCATGTTTGATCACTTTCAGACTGAAGAAATTGATAGAATTCTTCAATTTCATCATCTCTGGCTTTAGTGGTTGTACATAAATTTGAATAATAGTGGTATTAAGTGATCTTCCTTGTGGCGAATGGATATTATCCTATCACAGTGTTTTATTTCAGACAGTTCTTGATATAATCTTTTTGATGATGAATGTGAAGCCATTCCTCTTCACATTTGTCATTCCTGGCATAGTTAAACAGGTGACAGGTGATTGTCAGACCCTAAATGGCCATTATCAGTCCATTTTAGTTTGCTAATGCCTAGGATATCGATGTTTATACATTCCATTCCATTTTTGATAATTTCCAATTTTCCTATATTCATACTTCTTACATTCCATCTTCCAATTATCATTGGATGTTTACAGCTCTTTGTCTTTATTTTAAGTTTTGCCCATCAGCAAATAAAGGATCCAAAGTCTTTATTCCATTTGTGTCATCATGGTCAACTGTACTTTGAGGAGGCGGCTCTTCCCTAGTGCTATTTTCAGTGACTTCCAACCTGAGGGGCACATCTTCCAGTACCATATCTGGTACTATTCTGGAGCTCTTCATCATGTTTCAATATTCTATGTTCTGGTGTTTACAGTGTCCCGCTGCTATCCATAAGGTTTTCAGTGACTAAATATTTGGAAGCAGTTTGTCTCTCCTCTTCCTAGTCTGCCTTTGTCTGGAAGCTCAGCTGAAACCTGTGGTGGAATGCAGCTGGCTCTGCTGGTATTTAAAGTACCCCAGGCACAGCTTCCAGAATCACAGCAACACAATCACAGTACTACAAACTGATAAATGAGGGTTAGTTGGGTGACCAAATATCTGTCTTCCAAATTTCTTTGTCTAGACTAGTGAGTGCTATCAGTGCTGCATCAGTTTATTGAGCTTTTTCAATTGGTATTCTGTCATTTCCTGTAGCTTTGCTTTTCATTTATGTGGTCAGTACAACTTGGACTTCTTTCCTTCAATACTTTTGGTTCTTGAAGATATGCTGCCTCCCAAAATGGTTAAATATAGACTGATTATTTTTGGTACAGTGACTCAGTGTATTACCTTCCATCTTCTTTTGATACTTTCTTCATTGTTCCGTATTTTTTCCATCAAATCTTTCCATGTTGCAAGTCAAAGAATGAGTTTTCTTCCATTCGTCTAGCTTGAGAAATGCTGAGTGTTCTAGCCTTTTGTTTTTCTATCTCTTGTCTTTTCATGTTTCATTGTAGTACTGTACTTTCTCTTCTCAAGCTGTCCTTTGAAACTTTCCATTCAGTTCTTTTACTTTATCATTTCTTAAAGTAGGTTTAGTTACTCTAGGTTCCAAGCCATGTTTCAGAATCTCTTCAATATCACCTTTGGCCTTTTTTTTCCCCCCATCTTTATAATGTTCATTTCCTCATGTTTGTCATTCCTGATGTCATCCCACAACTCCCCTGATCTTCAGACAGTAGTGTTCAGTGGTACAAACCATCTGTTCTTGAGGTAGTCTCTAAAATCAGGTAAAATTTACTCAAGGTTGTATTTTACTTTTCTTGTTGTTGTTTCATTTTTTCTTCAGCTTCAGCCTGAATTTGCATATAAGCAATTGATGGTCTATTCTACAGTTGGCCAATGTTTTGGCTGATGTTATTGGCTGATATTAGTGAGCTTGTTTTGGCTGATGTTATTGAGTTTCTCCATTATCTAATCCCACAAATGTAGACAATTTGATTCCTGTGTGTTCCATCTGGCAAGGTCCACCTGTTTAGTCCTCCTTTATGTTGTTAAAAAAAAGACATTTGCAATGAATAAATCATTCGTCTTGCAAAAATTCTATCGTGCAATCTCCAGCATAGTTTCCATCACCAAGGCCATGTTTTATAGCTACTGATCCCTCCTTGTTCCACTCACCAGTTACTGTCAATGTATCGTAATTGCATGTCTGACCAAGTTCAGACAAGAAATTGGTAGAAATCTTCAGTTTCTTCATTACTGGCTTTGGTAATTGGTGAGTAAATTTGAATAATAGTTGTGTTAATTGTCTTTTTTGTTGTTGTTAGGTGCCATTGAGTCTGTTCCAACTCAAAGTGATACTGCATAGGGTTTCCAAGAAGCAACTGGTGGGTTTGAACTGCTGACCTTGCGGTTCTCAGTCCAGTGCTGATCCTACAGAGTCATACCAGGAGACCTGGTCTAGCCCTATAGATACTATCCTATCACAGACATTATATTTCAAGATTTGGAAATGTTCTTTTTGATGATGAAAGCAATGCCATTCCTCATCAACTTGTCATTCCCAGCATAGTAAACCATGTGATTTTCTGATTCAAAATGTCCAATACTAGCCCATTTCTTCTCACTAATGCCTAGGATATTGGTCTTTATTTGTTCCTTTTCATTTTTGATTACTTCCAATTTTCATAGATTCATAGTTCATTCATTCCATGTTCCAATTATCAATGGATGTTTGCAACTGTTTCTTCTTCTTCTTCTTCTT
>NW_006408676.1:4080826-4094614 GCF_000296735.1 Chrysochloris asiatica | reverse complement strand
ATTTTCTGGAAGGACTCATGGGACTCATACATTGTTGTTAGGTGCCTTTGAATATGTAGGTTCCAATCCATAGCATACCCATGCACAAGAGAACACAGTTTTGTCTATTCCTACACCATCCTCAGAGTCCTGTTGTGGCTCTATATGATAAGCATTGGACTGCTAACCACAAGACTGGCAGTTCAGGCGCACCAACCACTCCTTAGAAACTTATGTAGGGTTTCTATGAGTCAGAACAAACTCAATGGCACTTCACAGTAGCACCATCCTCACAATCATCGTTATGTTTGTTCACATTGTTGTAGTCACCCTGTCAGTCCATCTCATTGAGAATCTCTTTTCCACTGATCAAGTATGATGCTTTGTTAAGTGTGATGTCCTTCTCCACGGGACTGGACGTCTGTGATAAAATGACCAAAGTAATTGAGGTGAAGTCTTGCCATCCTCACTTCTAAGAAACATTCAGGCTTTAGTTCTTTCAAGACAGATTTGTTCATTCATTGTATATTCAGTATATAGTTTTACTCAAAGCTAAAATTTGTTAAAGGTATGCAGTAAAAGGAGACACAGCCAGATCATAAGGAAAAAAGACACAAGTGTATTCTAGAGGGATCCAGGTGAGGTTTTCTTAGGCTTTCTCCCTCCCATGAGTGGTTACAAAAGTATTCTTCCTCCAGACATGAAAATGCAGCAACATGTGTAGGACGTTTCTTCCCAGGGAAGATCATTAATTTTGTTTTATGGTTTTGGGTTTTTTTTGAGGGGGAAGAAGATGGGGAGGGAACAGGCTATTCACATATGTACCCTCTGCCTTGAATGTACCCAAATTCTAGACTCTGAGAAGGAAACTAGGTGTTCATCACAAAGCATATTGCTTGTACACACAGTCTAGGCACAGCAAACCAGGTTTATCAGTTAATTGCCAACTGCTGATACTCAGCATTGTTTCCATTTATCAGCAAAGGACCCATCTTTTCAGCAGGTCTTTCTAAGGAGAGCAGTCTCAGACCTGTTATGTTAACTCTTCTGTATATTTTTGAGTTCTCAGTTGGCAACTTATTTTTCTTTCATTACTTTAAAGATGTTCATCCACTGTCTCTTTGCTTACACTGTTGCTGATCAGTAGTCTGTTGCCATTCCTATTTTTTTCTCCCTCTATGTGCAGTTTCTATTTTTAAAGTTTCTAATTTTTTTCCACATGAGGGTTCTTTTTTTTTTTTTTTTTCTTCTCTGACTGCTTTTAAGTTTTTCTTTTTATCATTCATTTTGAATAGTTTGGTTATGATGTGTCTTAGTATGTTGTAGTTGTTGTTAAGTGCCATTGAATCAATTCTGTCAGGAGCCAGCACTGGTGCCATCTAATGGTGAAGGTTGAGATGGCCTTCATGCTCTTACGATTGGCCTGAAGACAAATTGCACCTGGTTAACGTGATATCAGTGAACGAAACTTATTGTTAATTGTAACTAGGACAATCCTGGGAAAAGGAAACTTAAATTGAGCCAAAACCACATGATTTAGTGTTGCTATAACAATACTTATACTTTTGTAATGATATCCTGGTTGGTAATCATATTCTTGTTACTATAGAAACATTGTAACTAGGCAGAATTACAATGACCTAATGCTAAAAGTCCTATATAAACCATGTTACTACAATAAACTTTGTCATTGGTCATCAGCCTTTGGCCCTTATCTTGATTTTAATCCTTGCCTCTCTTTTGAGTAACTCACGCAGTGGTCTGAGCTGGTCTCAGACACCCACAAATTCCAACCCATAGCGACCCTGTATAGGGTTTCTGAAGAATGGCTGGTGAGCTTGAACTGCTGACCTTGGGGTTCAAACTGACGTTGCAGCCCAGCACATTAATCCACATCAGGAATACATCTTAATATAATATCCTTCTTTTTTGTGTATGCTTTTGGGGTGTGTATTTACAATTTCCATCAAATTTGGGAATAAAAAGTTTCTACAAATATTACTGGGGAGTATAGTAGCTCTTTAGGAGAAGCACTGGACTGAGAACTACAGGGTTGGTCGTTCAAGCCCACCAGTCGCTCTGCAGGAGAAAGATGAGTCTTTCTACTCCCACAAAGATATATACATCCTCAGGAACTCTATACAAGGTCGCTATGAGTCAGAAATCCTGGTGTGGTGCTGTGGGCTAATGTGCCAGACTGCAAAGCCATTTGAACTGTAGGTTGATGGTTCAAGCTCACCAGATGCTCCTCAGAAACCCTATACAGGGTCTCTATGGGTCAGAATCGACTCGATGGCACTTAACAAAAACAACAATATTACTAAAACTATTTTTTCCATCTCTCTCTCGAGTGCTCCATATACATGTATATTTAACTTCTTGAGGTTACCCCGCTACTTATTAATGTCTTATTAATTTTCTTTTATTTCTTCTGATGTATTTTACTTTGATGGTTTTCATTACCTTGTCTTCAAGTTTATGAATTTCTTTCTTCTTCAGTGTCTAAATCTGTCATTATTTTCATTCAGTGTTCTTTTTTACCTGACACATTGTAGTTTTATTCTAGAAGTTGTATTTTTTTTTTTTTTTTGTACATCTCTGCTTCACTTTTTGAACAGATTGAATATAGTTATAATCATTGTTTTACTGCCCTTGGCTGCTAAATTTGTATCAGTTCTGTGCCATTTTCGATGACTGATATTTGTCCTCCATAGTAGTGACCACGTTTTCCAACTTCTTTACATGTTTGTTCATTGTAATTTTTTTTTTTTAATTAAATGGCAGATATTGTAAATTTTATCTTGTTAAACACTGAAAATTTCTGTTTTCCTGTAAATATTCTTGACCTTTTTTATGAGATGCAGTTGCGATACTGGGAAATATATTGATTTTTTTTTTTTTTTGAGTCCTGCTTTTAAAATGCATTACACTAAAGTGGGCCTTTGCTCATGAGCCTGGTGGCCCAGTTAGTCATTCTCTGGTCTGGTAATCACAAGTTAGCAGTTCGAGTCCACCAGATGTTCCACAAAGGAATGATGAGGCTTTCTGCTCCCTTAAAGATTTACAATCTCAGAAACGCATATAGTCACTATGAGTCAGAACCAACTAGACAGCACACAACCACCACCACCACCACCATTGAAGCAAATGAGGATGGTAAGACTTCAACTCATGTACTTTGGACGTTGTTATCATGAGGGACCAGACCCTGAAGAGAGTCATCATGCTTGGTAAAGTGGAGGGCCAGCAAAAAAACAAAAGAAAACAAGGAAGACCCTCAATGAATGGGTTGATGCCGTGACTGTAACAATGTTCTCTAATATAGCAATCATTGTGAGGGTGGCACAGGACTAGATAGTATTACCTTCTGTTGTACATAAGGTCACCTAACAAGAACAACACTGAAGGAAGAGCCTTCTGTATACGCTCCCCAAAACCTTGTGAATTGTGATCATTCCAGTTAGTCAGATAGGAATAAGTACTTCCCTTGAGACTGTGGGAACATCAGGTTCTGTTATTACATTGGATACTATCACCATATGTACTGATTTGTGTTACGTGTTTTCCCTGGTCCCACTCCCTCGCATGGAGATGACTTGGGTAGGGTCTTGAATCTGCATTTTTAAGATATCTGCTGTAACATATGGTAATAAAGGGAAAGTAAATTCATTTCATTCTTAATAAAGAGATGTAAGTTTTTTGGAAATTGATTGTTAATCCCTTCTGTTCTCTCTATGGTTGTCTGCTGTTGGTGCTATTTTGACAGGTTGATAGTTTGGCCATTAAGGTTCCTGTCCCAAGGTTCTTTCCCTTTGCTATTGATTTTTTTTTTTTTTTTTTTTTGCAGCTGGTGTTATGTCCTCTACTCTGACTCCAGTTTTTACTTAGGTTGGGCCAGGGAAAGACAGGGTGCAGGCTATGATGCTGTGGATTAATGTGCTGGATGGCAAAGTCAATTTGAACCGCAAGGTCAGTGGTTCAAGCTCACCAGCTTCTCCTTGGAAACCCTATACATGGTTACTATGGGTCGGAACTGACTCGATGGAACTTAACAACAGCAATAACAATCTGTCTCTGTCAGTGTTATTTTCTCTGTCATTGCTCTGCTTTTTCCTTGGTTAGGGTCAGGGATGTAGGGGCTAAGGATATATCTAATCTGTCCCTACTATTTGGTAGTAAGTCAAGTACTTGAGAAGGGCCTTTGCACATCTCGGGTGCTCTCTGTAGTGATAATTTTCTCCTCTCTATGCTCTGTTCTGCAGTCAAGTAGCTTCAGTAGATTCAGAGGCTCAACTCTAGCCCTTCAACTTAGGTAGCCGTCCAAGCTCCAATTGGATTTCCCTTTCCCATAGTGCAGCCTGTAAACTCTTTTAAGGCAATATTCTTATGAGTACCATTGAGTCAGTTCCCATACACAGTGAAGCCTGTATTGGATTTCCAAGGAGCAGGTGTTGAGTTTGAACCACCGACCTTGTGGTTCAAGCCAACCTTGTGGTCCAGTGCTTATCCTACAGAGCCACACAAGGACTCCTTGTAAGCAATATGTGATTGTAGGTATCACATTTTTTGTTTCTATTCTGCCATCATTCACTCTTTCAACCTGGTATCCAGGGTCTGGAAAAATCATTGGTTCATGTTATTGTCTGTTTGGGAGTTGTTTCATGAGATAGACCAAATTTGTTTCCTATTAGTGCATCATGAACAGAGTGGAGGTTCTCAGCTACAAAGGAAACTCCAACTGTTGCTCATGGGGAAGGTAAGCCAAGCTGCTTCATTTTAGGTGGCATTATTTTTCCATTCTCTTGGTAGTCTCCAGCAACACCTCTTCCTCTTCTATTATTAGTACTGTGCTACTTCCAAAGATACAAGTTCTGTCAGGAGCTAGGCTGGTAGACCTGTGAATCTGAATTCTCCCCAACCTGGAAAATACAGCCAGTTCCCAAAGAATCACACCTATGGGATGTCTGCTTTACAAATGAAGCTGTGGCTGAGGCTCTATCTTTGATTTTTATTTCTTCTGAGATGTTTCTAGTTGTTTCTTTCATTGTTGGGGATTATGCATTTGAAAGCTTCAACCATGCCCTTAGTATGAGGGAAGGAGCTCAGAGTGTAGGGCAGGAAGTTTAGCTAAAGGAGCCATGCAAACAATTGACGCTAGAAAGAATGGAAAGAACCATGTTTTAGAACTATTTTCCTCTCGTCCCCATTTTACATTTGAAAAGCATGGGAAAACTGACAAAGGTACCTCTAGTTCTTCAAGGGCTGATCTAGAACAACTGTAAGAATAGCACTTAATTTGGATTTTCCTCCAAGGCATATCTGGGGAGTTCCTCTGGCATGTTCTAGGCATTTCCAGTACCATGGATAATCAATTCCTGATTCAGTTTGTTTTTTATTTAGTCCCTATATGCCCAGTCCCTAAGAGGTGCTATGTCTCTAATACATAGATGAGAAAACCCTGGTATCTGTTTTCATGGAGGTTACAATCAAGAGGGGAGATAAATAAGCCATTAAAATATAGTAAGGAACCAGTTATTATGAAGGAGAGTGTTAAGAGTAGGCACACAGATGAAGAGAGGTGAAGATTATTTTTGAAAGTTTTGGAAAAAGTCAAGGAGAATAAGTCATGCTGTACTATTATTATAGACGAATGTTTGTTTCTTGCCCTATGTCTTTAAAACCAAATCATTCCTTATGGGTGGAACAAGGTATATAGTCATCCCCTCTTATCTGCTGGACAGTTGAATTAACCGTAAGGGCTCATTTTATCAAGTAAGCTTTTCCCATTCTGGTTTGGCACCATGGATAAAGTGCTGGACCACAAGGTCAATTTGAACCACAACGGTTGAAACTCATGAGCCTTTCCTTGGAAACCCTATACAGAATGGCAATGAGTCAGAATCCATTTATCCCACCCAATGCAGTTGATTCCTACCCCTGGCTTCCTCTGTAGGGTTTCCAAGGCCATAAATCTTTACCAGCTCTGGTAGTGTAGTGGTTACGAATAGGGCTGCAAACTGCAAGATCATCAGTTCGAAACTACCAGCTGTTCCACAGGAACAGCTCCCATAAAGATTTACAGACTTGGAAACCCTGTACAGGGTCTCTATGAGTTGGAACCAACTCCACGGCACATAACAACAAATCTTTATGGAAGCAAAAAGTCTCCTCTTTCTCCTGTGGAAAGGCTGGTGGATTTGAACCTCTGGTTTCGTGGTTAGCAGCTCAGTGCCGTCAAGTCAGTTTCAACTCATTGCGACCCCATATAGGGCTTCTGAGGAGCAACTAGTGAATTTGAACTGCCAACCTAGCGGTTCAAAGCAACTTTGTCATCCAGTGCATTATCCCACAGCACCACACCATGTGTGAACCCTTAAGTGTCAGAGTCAGTTCTGACTCATAGCGACGACACTGTATAGGGCTTTCAAGTAGTGACTGATGGGTTTGAACCGCTGACCTTGTAGTTAACAGGCCAGTACTGACCCTACAATACCACACACTAGGACTTCAGGAACCTGTACAGTTCATCTGAAATACATTATGTTTTAAAGTTTTGCTATTTTCTTACTCTTTTATTTATTTTTTCCTTCTTAATCACATTGTAAGAGTCCTGGTATGGGGCTGTGGGCTAATGTGTCAGACTGTAAAGTCGTTTGAACTGCAAGGTCAGTGGTTCAAGCTCACCAGCTGCTCCTTGGAAACCCTAATACAGGGTCGCTATGGGTCGGAATTGACTCGATGGCACTTAATAACAACAATCACATTGTAAGCTGTGTGAGGATATTGAGTTGTCCTATTCATAGTTGTATCTTAATTTCTAGCACAGGTCAGTTGCAGATACTTAGTCTTGATCATCGTGATGTGCCCTGGAGTTGGTTCCAACTCACAGTGACCCTGTACAGGATTTCCGAGGCTGTAAATCTTTACGGGAGCAAAAAGCCTCATCTTTCTTCTATGGAACAGCTGGTAGTTTTGAACTGCTGACCTTGAGATTTGTAGCCGGATTTGTAACCACTACATTACCAGAGCTCCTTTGCAGATACTTAGCAAATTTTTATTAAATAAATGAATGTTGATGTCATGTGCCTTCGAGTCAGTTCCGACTCCTACGGACCCTATGGAGGGTTTCCAAGGAGCCACGGATGAGCTTGAACCACCAACCTTGCAGTTCAAATTGACCTTGCAGTCTAGCGCATTAACCCACAGTGCCACACTAGGACTCATTCCCAATAAGTGAATATTGTCTTATTTTATACTGCAAATTGCCCTTTGAGATAGGCAAATATGTATAATTATCACTACTTGACAGATACACAAAGTAAGCCCAAAGTGTTTGGATTTTGAGGCCTCAGGATAATGGCAGTTTAGAATTACTGGGGACCTTAATTAAGAACATTCACTGCAGGACAGCAGCATCCATTTGAACTCGGGAGTACAAGATCGTGCGTAAAAGAAGCCAGATTTCAGGACAGCTCTGGCTTATCCTTATCTAGGTTCATGCGCACTCTGTTGTTCTTTCAAAACATTACTAATGAAAGAAAAAGAAGGGTCAATAAAGTCAGAAATCCACTGAAAACTAGGCAGGCACTCAGCATACTATCCTGTCATTGTTCAAGTCAAGTCAGTGCTTAATGTCATAGGATTATTTCTCATTTATCACTTTTCAAAGCACTCTTTGTTTGGGCAATGGTAACATTTTTACCTCTTTTCTATTCTTAGCCTTAGTCAATCTCAAGTATGTGTCTATGCATTCCTGTGGTTTAGAAATCTGCCAGGGCACCTTCACCCAAGTACCAGTTCTTTCTTTAACCAGGCTGTTGTTGTCAAGTGCTGTGAGTCGGTTCTGACTCACAGACACCCTGTATAGGGCTTCCAAGAAGCAGCTGGTGAGTTTGAACCATCGACCTTGCTGTACAAACTGTCCTTGTGGTTCAAACTAACCTTGAGGTTCAAAACAGACCTTGCTGTCTAGTGTTTATCTTCCAGCCATAGGATTCCTCTTTAACCAGGTAAGTTTTGGCAAGTTACTCAATATCTCGCAGCCCCATTGTTCTCCTAAAAAATAAGATAAAATTCATGTTGTTGTTTTTAAGTGCCATTGAGTCGGGTCTGAACTATAGTGACCCTGTGTAGGTTTTCCAAGGAGCAGCTGTGGAGCTTGAACTGCCAACCTTGTAGTTAAAACTGCCAACATTGCAGTTAATAAGCCAGATGGCTTTGCAGTCTGGTGCATTAACGCACAGTGCCACACCAGGACTCTAAAATGGATGTAAGGTTATAAAAATAAGGATCAGAAAGATACATAAAATTTCAGGATAGTGACTGCTTCTATAAAATTGAGAAGTGGGTCCCAAAATATGACTCTGTAAAGTTTTTGTTCTTGGATATTGTGAAGCAAAAATATCAAAATCTAACAGTTACTTAATTTAGATAGTAGATACCTAAAAATTTGAGCTGTTTCCTTTTGTAGTTTTCTGTATATGCTGTTGTTAAATTCCATTGAGTCATATTGGATTCATAGTGATCCTGAGGCCTGTTTTTGTTTGTTTAATATTTACCAGAGCTGAAAGCTTCATCTTTCTGCTGTGGAGCTGTTGGCATGCTTGAACTACAGACTTCGTAGTTCACATAAAAATGTTAAGAGAGTGATAGGACAATAACATAACTATAGTTTGAAAATAAAGAAATATGTTTAAAGACAAACAAACAAACAATAAAACTAACCCACTGCTGATACAGTAGATGCTCGCATTAATGCAGCATTGTGGGAAAAGATGGGAAAGAGAAAAAGATAAAGAGTCTGAATTATATAATTGAAGTAAGTAAAGCTCAAATGTAGACACTGGGAATGACTTTGATTCATTTGTCATAAATTAACCCAAAAGGGGAAATAATTTCACTAAGGGAAAATAGATACTCCTGGATTAATAAAATTAAAATAAAAACCTGCAGCAGGGACACTGTGGCTTCCTGAGGTAGTTGTGAATTCTCTCTACACATCCAGAACATTCAGAAAGGTGATCTCCCTGCCTATTTTGCTCTAGTCAGGCGTGAAACTAGTTAGTGTACTCATTTAGTTGCCATAGATACAGATTTATTGTTGTTGCTGTTGTTAAGTGCCCTGGAGTCTGTTCCGACCCATAGCAACCCTGTATAGGGTTTCCAAGGAGTGGGAGGTGAGCTTGAACCCCTAACCTTGTGGTTCAAATGACTTTGAAGTCCAGCTCATTAACCCACAGTGCTACATCAGGACTGCAGATACTGATTTATGGTAACCCCATAAATGCTAGAGTAGAACTGCTCTGATAGGGTTTTCTTGGAAGTAGATCCCCCAGGCCTTACTTTCTTCTTTTTCTTAATGTTTTATTGTGAATTATATAATAATTTACATGGGAGAACATTAGTTTTACATTCATCCTATATTATATCATTTCATTGCTATGGTTACAATCCCCTCCATGCATCATCAACCATTCAAAGGCTATACACCACAAGCATGCTCCCTGGTCATCAGCACACAGCCCCTCTCCCTCTCTGGGTCTAAAGTCCCCAGCTGCTCCATCTCTCCACGTCATCATCTCTGCTTCCATCTTAGGCATCTCTGCTTCTCTGGGTAGGGTTCCACTCTCTGCTCTTCTCCCTTGATGGTCTCAGAGACCTCCGTTCTTATGCTGAAAAGTTAATCACTCCCTTCCGTGCTAAAACACGTCTACCTTTACAATTCCATCCCTCACAAGCAGTCCAGATAACAATTATTCACTATTGTATCACAAGAGATCCATCCGGATTTCATTTCATCAGCCCTGCCCAGGCCTTAATTACTTTCAAAACTCCTTTAGGTTGACTTGATCCTGCAACCTTCTGGCTAGCTGCAGAGCAGTTAACTCCTTGAACAACCTAGGGACCCTAATCACTGGATTGTTATTAAGTGCTATCAAGTTGGTTCTCACTCATAACGTTATAACCTTCCAACTCCAAGATATTGATTAGACAACAGAGGACTCAGATCACGAGGACTGTTTTTTTCCTTATTTGTTTCAACTTTATGTGGGTTTAATTATATCCTGATATGCAGTACCTTCAGGTGCGCCCACATAGAAGATGGCTCCTCATGGAGTGTTCCTTGGGAAGCTCTTGCTTCCTCAGGTCTCTTACCTTTCTCTTGAAGGAGAGCGGGACAAAAGGAATTCCAATCTGCCTGAGGGTTTTGAACAGATGACAGGTACCATTGTTATTGTGTGAGAAGACCTTGTGAAGGAAAGTGGTCACTTACAGAGAAGAGGGGCGTGTTTTCAGGTTGCTGCATGGGAAGACTGTACAGAAGTTGAGGGGTCCTGGGGGTGCTTAGGTAGGCAGGGCCTCATGTGTTGGGATATGGCTGGGTCTTCAGCCACTTGGCTACCCACTGGGCCATACTGCAGACTCTGTGATTGGAACTGGCACCTTTGCCCTCTGTGGATGCTCAGCAAATGTCAGACTTTAATGAGATTTTCCATACTGCCAAGGGATTCTTGTGGTGTGTGTGCCACTCAGGACATGTCAACCATTGAGGATATGCTGCCAGGCACGGTGGAGAAGGTCCAGGGAACTGCGATGGAGCAGATAAGTCTGATGGGAGGCATCGTCTTATATCACTTATGGTCTTCAGGTGAATTTGCTGAGAGCTTTAGGAAGAGCCTGGCATGGGGGAATCATGTGGCTGTGAGAATGCTGTAAATGTCATAGTACTTAACCTTCAGTCTTTAAGAAAACCTGTACTATGAGAGACTCAGAAAACAAATGCCTTTCATCACAGGCCGTTTTTCTTCCCAGAAGGCATGACTTAGTACTGAGGAGAGATGGACTAATGCTTCTTTTCAAGGGCGCTTCTTTTCTATCTTCTTACCATTGAGTCTTTTGGTACCAGCCTGTAGAGCAGAGATAACACCACTGTAACTTGAGGCCTGGTGGCCATTGCTGGCATTACTGGGAAGGAAAGTGACTACCAGATGGAGACACTTCTGGCCCTAAGGTGCAGAGTCAGAGCACGAGCTGAGTCTCAGGAGTGCTAGCTTGCTCTGTCATGGATCACTCAGCACACTCATGACCTGCTCTCTGCTTTATGTTCTGAAACCTCACATGAGATGATGAGGCTGAAGTCAGGGATTCCAGCACACAGAAAAAGAATAATAATGCATTAATTAAATCCCACAATCCCTTCAAGCACCAAGGGGCCAACTTGAAATTACGAACCACTGAGAAAATCAGGCAGGATGCCACTCAGAACGAGGTGACCTTTTGGCATCTGGTGACTCAGTGGTTGGGCACATCGGTGTTTAAAGGACTTTCCATGAGCCCCTCCATCTGGACCCCTGTGTCGATCCTCCAAGCTTGCAGAGATGACCAGATGGCCCTTGATAAAGCGTGTCAGAGGAGCAAGGCAGGGAACCCAGCCAGAAGAGCTTGTCTTTCTCAGAGGCAGGCTGCCCTTGGCTTAGGAACATCCCATATTTAAATCTTAAGAGATTTTCTGTGTATATGTTGTCATTTCCACCAGTGCAAACAATAAAAAAGACTGCTCAGAAAATACACATCTGAGTAAAACACAGACCCCAATGAACAAGAATCTAGTTCCCAGAGTCTTTGCCTGGTTAATATTAATGATCTTTCCAAAATCTTTTAAAGTCTGAGAAATGCAAGGGTAATGCAAGGACAAGAATCATCTGTCACCCAAATGAGCTGGCTGATCCAGACCATATAATCAATAGAGTGTCAGCATTTGAGGGGATTTCTTACTGAATGATGTCATGGGTGAGCATGTTTCTTACTATCTGTGTCCTTGAGGTTGTCAGGGTGTACACACTGGTCCAGGAGGGAATTTATTCTGTGGATTGAAATATTTTTCCAGGTTGTGTTTTAGGAAGGAGTCATGGAGAAACAGAATTTCTGCTTTAAGAAGTCTGTAAGAAAATTATAGAACATCTTCACAGTATTTTAAAGGTATTTTGCTAGTGATTTTCAAATGAAAGGGGATTTGAATACATTATAGGGAAGGAAGCAGCTAAAGAATAGAATAATTACTTAATGAACATAGAGGGAAATGCCAAGCAGGGGCAATGAATCTTTTGTTAAGTCTGAAATGAGAAAGGTACTAGATTTCAAATTTACCTATGGAAATAAGTATGCTGGATATACTGATTGAGATTCTTTGAGGTAGACTTGGGAAATGTATGACAGAGTAATCGGGGGATTAATAGATGTTCTATGTGGCACTATAGGACTGCTAAGCATTCAACTGCTAACCACAAGATCGTCTGTTCAAATACACCAGCTGCTCCTCAGAAACCCTATACAGAGTCGCTATGAATGGGAACTGACTTGACAATATTTACCACCAACAAGTAAATCAAGAGTAGTTCATCATAGAGAGAAGAGAAATGAGTGGGTGGGTGGGAGCAAGTTAATTTTAAATAAAAGATCTCCTGGTGATTGTAATATGTTCGCTGCAATTCTACCTTCACTTTATAGAGAGCTACTGTCAAACTGTGTTGCAATTTTGAAGGGTCACAAATAAAGCATAAGTGTAGATGATCACTTTCCTGGAAAAAGAAATGTCAACACTGGTAGTTCTCTGGTGCATTTTATATTTAATATAAAAAAATTGACATGTAGTAAGGATTGGCAGGAAATGAAATAGTACCCACCAGGAAAATGCACAATCAGATTCCAAAAGCCTAAAATGAGTATGCAAAAAACAAACAAAAGTTTAGTTCGGTCAAGTAATGTATTTATGCAAATACAGTCTAATTAGATGTGAGCTGTTTGCTCCATCTTTCCAACATAAGAAATTGAGTATAATTAGCAGTAATAAACAGATATGCTCCTATGCTGACCTTTGACCGAAGACAACCAGCAATTTTGGGTACCCCAAGGGTGTCTTTTATATATCCTAATGAATATCGTATCCATAAGAGATATTCCGAAAGCATTTTTTTTTTTTTTTTTTTGGCTAACTTAACAATGCCATTATTTCTGAAAGGTTTCATTAACCTGAGAAAACCTTTCTCTGTATCTCCAGATCAGTAGACTGTCTAATGAATATAATGTGGTATTTGGTGAGTTTTAGTAAATACGTGACTGGATAGACACTTACCAGAATAATTGATGGTGCTTAGTGAGGACTCCTGGTGTGGCACTGTAGGATCAGCACTGGATTGCAAACCAACAGATTGACAGTTCAAACCCACCAGCTGCTCATAGGAAATTTTATATAGTTTGGATGGTACTTAGCAACAACCGTTGTTGTTAGAAGCGATAGCGATAACTTGGTAATAAGCCAAGATATTCTAGGGCATATGTGGTTATAGTAGCGTGGACAAAACATGGACTTCTGAGACAGATGAGAATTATTGAATGGCATTCATAAAATCATTTAGCCTCTCTGAACTTCAATTTCATCCTTTGAGCTGTGGAATCACTTCATGCATAAAAGTGCAGTTATGGAAGCCAGGTTTCCTGAGTTCAAATCTTAGCTGTACTATTTACTAGGTAGGTGATCTTGGGTAACTTCCTGAATCTGTCTGTATTTCAATGTATCTCACATGTTCTGTGGAGGTAATGATACTTGCCTCCTAAATTATTGGGAGAATCAAATTAAACGATTCATGCAAAATGCTTAGAACAGTTCCTGGAATTGATAAGTACTATTGTAATTTTCCTACTAGATTTAAAGCTCTGTGTAAGCATGGGTTTTGCTGTATACCCACTACCTAGAACAGTGTAAGCTTCATTGTAGTTGTTTTTGGTGGTGGTGGTCATGTGCCGTGAAGT
>NW_006408676.1:4070792-4080726 GCF_000296735.1 Chrysochloris asiatica | reverse complement strand
CAGGTAAAACCAAAGGACAAGGCATATTTCCAAGCTGCTGAGTTGAAAATCAGATGTGAGTCAAACCTGCAAAAGTCATGACTGAATGCTAGGTGGAGATATTCCGAAAGCATTTTTTTTTTTTTTTTTTTGGCTAACTTAACAATGCCATTATTTCTGAAAGGTTTCATTAACCTGAGAAAACCTTTCTCTGTATCTCCAGATCAGTAGACTGTCTAATGAATATAATGTGGTATTTGGTGAGTTTTAGTAAATACGTGACTGGATAGACACTTACCAGAATAATTGATGGTGCTTAGTGAGGACTCCTGGTGTGGCACTGTAGGATCAGCACTGGATTGCAAACCAACAGATTGACAGTTCAAACCCACCAGCTGCTCATAGGAAATTTTATATAGTTTGGATGGTACTTAGCAACAACCGTTGTTGTTAGAAGCGATAGCGATAACTTGGTAATAAGCCAAGATATTCTAGGGCATATGTGGTTATAGTAGCGTGGACAAAACATGGACTTCTGAGACAGATGAGAATTATTGAATGGCATTCATAAAATCATTTAGCCTCTCTGAACTTCAATTTCATCCTTTGAGCTGTGGAATCACTTCATGCATAAAAGTGCAGTTATGGAAGCCAGGTTTCCTGAGTTCAAATCTTAGCTGTACTATTTACTAGGTAGGTGATCTTGGGTAACTTCCTGAATCTGTCTGTATTTCAATGTATCTCACATGTTCTGTGGAGGTAATGATACTTGCCTCCTAAATTATTGGGAGAATCAAATTAAACGATTCATGCAAAATGCTTAGAACAGTTCCTGGAATTGATAAGTACTATTGTAATTTTCCTACTAGATTTAAAGCTCTGTGTAAGCATGGGTTTTGCTGTATACCCACTACCTAGAACAGTGTAAGCTTCATTGTAGTTGTTTTTGGTGGTGGTGGTCATGTGCCGTGAAGTTGGTTCTGATTCACAGTGACCCTGCACAAGGTTTCCGAGGCTGTCAATCTTTACAGGAGCAGAAAGCCTCATCTATCTCCCACAGAACCGCTGGTAGTTTCAAACTGCTGACCTTGAGATTAACAGCCCGATTTATAACCATTATGCTATGTTTGTTGTTGTTGTTAAGTGCCATCGACTCAATTCCAACCCATAGTGACCCTGTAAAGGGTTTCCGAAGAGCAGCTGGTGAGCTTGAACCACCGACCTTGCAGTTCAAACGGCTTTGCAGTCTGTTACATTAACCCACAGCACCACACCAGGACTCATGTTTGTTATTGTTGTTAAGTGCTGTCAAGTCGATTCCGACCCATAGTGACCCTGTATAGGTTTCCAGGGAGGAGCTGGTGAGCTCAAACCACCAACCTTGCAGTTCAAATGACTTTGCAGTCTGATGCATTAGCCCACAGCATTACACCAGAACTCCTGTGTTTGTTATTAAGTGCCTTCAAATCTGTTTTGACTCATAGCAACCCAGTATAGGGTTTTCAAGGAGCAGATGGTAAATTTGAACCACTGATTTTATGGTTCAAACTGACCTTGTGGTCCTTCATAATAGGTGTGTAATAAGTATTTATTATTATAATGGAAATAATAGCTCGCTGTGTGCCATGTGTTGAAGTCCTGGTGTTGTGATACTATAGGATAAGCATTGGACCTCAAGGTCGGTTTGTACCACTAAGTCGGCAGTCCAAACTCACCAGCTGCTCCTAGGAAACACTATACAAGGTCCCTATGGGTCACAACCAACTCAAAGGCACTAAACAACAACAGCAATGTGTGTCTTATGTGACGTGAAAATGAAAACTGAACACACCTTACCATGAACTAACAGTTTCTGTCAAGCCCTTCGTCTTTGTCTGAGCTGTTTTCTTTCCCCCTCTCTTCTCTGGCAAGCTCCTCATGAAACATGATGATTCTGATCAAAGTCACCTCCTCTGTCAGTTTTTTCTCACCTTCCTTCCTCAGTGTGAATTTTATCCTTTGAAAGTGTCCCACAAGACTTTATATCATTTACATAGCCCTTTTGCTATTGTGAACTTCAGTTTACTGGTTTATCTCCCCAGCTGAAATATAAATAAAACTATTATTAATCTGGGTATCCCCTGTGCCCTGAACTGGGCCTGCTACCCAGAAGGTGCTCAATACAGATTTGTCAAAGGACCAAGGGGAGGACTGATGATTATACCCACTGGCTAGTCAGATAGTCCTAGCATTGTTGTTGTTATTGTTAAGTCCCATCAAGTCGATTCCAACCTATAGCAACCCTGTATAGGGTTTCTGATGAGCACTTTGTGAGCTTGAACCACCGACTTTAGAGTTCAAACAGACTTTACAGTCTAGCACATTAACCCACAGCACCACACCAGGACTCCAGCCCTAGCATACTTAGTTCCAGAAAAAAAAAAAAAAAAAAATGCAAACCCTACAGTTTTGGTAGAGTTGATGCCAACTATGGGTACTCCATATGTGTCAGATTAGTGCTGCCCATAATGTACTTAATGGCTGACTTTTTAGAAGTAAGTCACCAAGTCTTTCTTCTTCGGTTAGATTCATACCTCCAAATTTTTGGTTAACAGCTGGGCACATTAATTGTTTGTACCACCCAGAGTCTCCTCTATGGTTCTAACTTCCCCCAATTCAAGATGAAAGACCCTTCTTGGACAATGTAATTCCACATATGTTTTTGAGGAAATAAATCTCCCAAGAATCAGGCACTCAGTAGAGAATAAAGGGACATGGACCCAGAGGAACAGCTGTTCCAGAGACTCTTGAGCTCTTCTCTCTCCCGTGTGACTGTCTCAAGCTTGGCTGAAGTGAAGTGTCATTTCCAAGAGCCATTGCCTGGGACATTAAGGACATGGAAGTTGCTTGAGTGGAGGCTGGTAAAAACTTGCCAACTCCTAGCATTATGTGATATTTATAAGCTCAATTGGCCTCTAAAAGAGTGATTACCAAAAGGAAATGATTGCTTAGAGCCTCATGTTGAATCCCAGTCTTTCTTGAGTCTTTGGGACTAACACTGCTAATCAGGGCCAAATTACTGCTATTTTAATACTTGAATTAAAAACAAGACCAGCCATTTACTCAGTAGAGGGTCTCCACTGGATCCCGTTCATGCCTGGATTGGTGCAGGAGAGTACTTTGTTATACTCCTGATTGCCAGAAAGTGCTTTGTAGAGGGAATGTGGCAAGGCCAGAAGACTTAACTGACCACCGACTTCTTATTTCCCCCACCTCATCTTCCCCTATGCAGAGCTGCTGGAGGGGTAAGTAGGACTTCTGTGTGCTTAGAAACTGTGCATGGCTTGGGAACGTTTAATTGTTGTTTTATATGGCAAACATCCATTTCATATAGAAGAGAGTATCTGCTTTTTCACCTACATCCCCTTGCTCTTCATCCCTGTATGAAAATTGCTACTGAGCTAGTCTCCCTCCAATTTGTCAATAGGAGGTGTAATGGAAAAATCCTTCCAAACTCCTTTCTAATACCCTGTCCCTAAACAGAACCACTGTGCAATGTGTTAGAAAGAGAGCCAATCTTGATACTGACACAGATTCTAGTCTGCATCTTGCATTATTAAAGAACTAACTGTCGCTATTCGCTATTCTAGCTCTGGTTCCTGAACACTGAATAGATGGAATATTCTTTAGAAGACCTCTGTGCAGTTTGATGGTGTGAACAATGCCCAGGATGATGCATCTTATTAGATGTAGAATGTCTAGGAAGAACAAAGCATTAGATTATAGACATGAGTACCATTCCACTTTTAGAGACATATTCCAAAGTAGTTTTTGTAGACCAGATTTTCACCCAAGATTTACAGTCTCAGAAAATCCAAAAGAGCAGTTCTACTCTGTCCTAAAGGGTTATCATGAGTTGGAATTAGCTCTATTATGGTGGGTTTATATTTTAATTTGGTTTAGTAGCCCACTTTATTTTCTACAGTTGACAAAATTCACTTTTTCTTTGAAAGTGAGTATCAAACTGGTACTCTGAGCCCAATGACCAGTTAAATCCTCTATCTTGTATCTGCCCAAATCAGACTCATATAACCTCTCCCGTGTTAAAATATTTCTCATGTAAGCATACCAATAGAACGCATCTTGTACAAGAAATAGCCATATGATGAAAAATAGCCCATAAGGCCTTTATTTTCCATAGTCATTTAATCATCAATGTTGGTCTCTTTTCAAAGCTCTGTGTTTAGTCTTATAAGAATATAGTTATAGAAAGCCCATGAGAAGCTTTGTGAATCCCAGGCTCTCCATAAGAGTAACCAACAAAGTTCACTGCCACCAAGTTGATTCGGACTCATAGTGACCCTATACTGACTCATTGTGACCCTGTATAGGGTTTCTGAGCAAAAAGCCTTGTTTTTTTCCCAACAGAGTAGCTTGGTGGATTCAAACTGCTGACCTTGTGATTAGCAGTCCAACGTGTAATGTACTATGCCATGGGAGTCCTGATAACCCATTAAATAAAGTAAAATTAAGTCCATGTGGAATGAAATTTGTCATTTAATGAATGTAATGACTACGTGAAAAATCTCACAGCATAATTTGCGACTAACTAAAAGTGTAGAAAAAATATATATGGAATTGGAAAAAAATCACCATTGTGTGACCAGCATAGCAATAGCTGAGACAGAACATAATCTTCAAAACTTGCAGATGAAAAATTCAAGCAGAACCAGACATATGCATAGTTTAAGTTCATAAATAACTTATAAATTAGCAAATGAAAAGAATAGTAACTTGACATAAACAGAAACCTGGCAAGTACCACATTAAAAATATCATAATTAACATCAGTAGTATTAGGACAAACCTCTCTAGCATAACTACTAATGACATACAGTGGGACGGATATAGCATCCTTGCTGGTTTTTCTTGCCAAAAATTTTTGACCTCAGTCTAATAAAAAGAACTAGTCTATCTAAATTTAGAAACATTCTACAAATTAAGGGTGTGGTACTGTCCCTCAAACCCACCAAACATTCCTTAGAAACCTTATACAGGGTCGCTATGAGTTTGAACTGACTTGATGGCACTAAACCTTAACAACATATTCAGAAACATTAAGGTGTGAAATAAAAGAATTCCTGAAGAAGATTCCAGATTATAATACACCAAAGACACCAAGAAAACTCAAATGATTAATTCTGCTTGTATTGAGAACTAAGAGTAAAAACCTATGAACGTTATGATTGGGGTAATACATGATATTGAAGTATCAATTATGAATGGATGGTACTCTATTAATGCTGAAATGTTCTAACTTTGATATTGTATTGGGGTTCTATAAACCCTCCCTGCTTTTAGAAAATATGTGCTGACATATTTTGAAGTAAATGGGCATGAGAGTTCAAATATATTCTGAATTATTAAAAATCAAAGACAGGAAGTACAGAAGCACAAACAGGATAGAAATGAGGCAAAAGATTGATAACTGATGAAAGCTGATAAAGGGCACATGGGAGATTTTTTTTACTTTCTCTTTAAGATGATGTCAAGTGCCCTGGAGTCGATTCCAACTCATAGTGAACCTGTATAGAGTTTTCAAGGAGCAACTGGTGGGTTTGAACCACTGACCTTGTGGTTAGCAGTCCACTACTTATCATATATCACTACATCAGGAGAACTTATTAAAGATAAATCTACCATTTAAAAATAAAGATTTCAAAGCAGACATAAGACACTGATGATTCAGTTACACTTGAAGCCCCTAATCTTTCAGCGGGGTCTTAGTGTGGAGATGTAGGATACACATTGGACTGCTAACTGCAAGCACACCAGCTGCTCCTCAGAAATCCTATATAGCACCAATATGAGTAGAGATCCTTGAACTGGCATTTAGAATCAACAGTTACCAGCAGGGAGTTGATTGGTAAGTAAGCATATGTCAGTGTATGTTTTTCACAGGTTTTTTGACCGTCCACACAACTATACACAAAACATTTGTAACCAGAGTATAACCAGGGCCCTACTTGGAAAAGTACCAAGTTCAAGGCATAACAAAGGAAAAATGTAGAAACAAAAATCTGAAGCAATTTCAATTCAATTCTAGAAAAACATGAAAGCAGAAAGAACATCTTTTTATAATGTACAACAAAATAGTCTAAATATCCTTTCTCAGAATCCCATCTATTCTTTACTTTTAATCACTATGCAGTCAAGATATATAGATAATTACTGGTGATTGGAATAAAAAGGTTGGTAACAAAGAGGAATGATCAGTAGTTGGAAATGACGCTGGTGATCACAGGATAGAATTTTTCAAGACCAATGATTTCTTCATTACAAATACCTTTGTAAATTACACAAAAGGTGAATATATACATGGACCTAACCAGATAGAATATGGAGAAATCAAATCAACTACATCTGTGGAAAGAGACAGTGGAAAAGCTCCATATAATCAGCCAAAACAAGGCCAGGGGCACACTGTGCAGCAGACCATCAATTGCCTCATACCCAAATTTAGGCTAAAGTTGAAGAAAATCAAAATAAGTCCATTAGAGCCAAAATATGACCTTGAATATATCCCACCCGAATTCAGAGATCATCTCAAAAACAGATTTGATTCTTTAGACACTAAAGACTGAAGAGCAAAAGAATTATAGGATGACATCAAGAACATCATACAGGAAGAAAGCAAAAGATCAATAAAAAGACCAAAATGGATGTCAGAAGAAACTCTGAAACTTGCTCTCCAGCCTAGAGGTGCTAAAGCAAATGTAAGAAAGGAGGAGATACAAGACCTGAACAGAAAATTTCAAAGGTCAGCTCAAGAAGACAAGGTCAAATATTATTAAAAATGTGCAATGATCTGGAGTTAGGAAATCAAAAGAGAAGCTTTCACTCAGCATTTCTCACACTGAGGGAACTGAAGAAAAAATTCAAACCTCAACCTGAGGTATTGAAGGATTCTAAGGGCAAAATGGTAGCATAGTGGTTACGAATCGGGCTGCTAACCTCAAGGTTGGCAGTTTGAAACTACCAGCTGTTCCACAGGAGAAAGATGAGGCTTTCTGCTCCCTTAAAGATTTGCAGCCTCGGAAACCCAGTGCAGGGTCACTATGAGTCAGAATCGACTCCATGGTACTTAACAACAATAACAGCAAGGACAAAATACTGACTGAGGCAGAAAGCATCAAAAGAAGATGGAAGGAATATACAGAGTCACTGTACCAAAAGGAAATGGTTGATGTTCAAACGTTTCAAGAGGTAGTATATGATCAAGAGCCAATGATACTGAAGGGAGAAGCCCAAGGTGCATTGAAGGAATTGGCAAAGAACTAGGCACCAGGAATTGATGGAATAAAAAATGAAATATTTCAATAAAGTGAGGCAGCAATAGAGGCACTCACTCATCTCTGCTAAGAAATTTGGAAGACAACTATCTGGCCAACTGATGGGAAGAGATTCATATTTGTGCCCATTCCAAAGATAGGTGACCCAATGGAATGCAGAAATCATCAGATAATATCTTTCATATCCAATGTGAATAAAGTTTAGCTTCAGGTAATACAGAAATGGTTGCAAGCATACGTTGACAGAGAACTTCCAGAGGTCCAAGCTAGATTCAGAAGAAGATGTGGAATGAGGGATATCACTGCTGATGTTAGATGGATCTTGGCTGAAAGCAGAGAATACCAGAAAGATGTGTATCTTTGCTTTGTTGACTACCCAAAGGCTTTCGATTGTGTGGATCATGAGTATTCCAGAACACATAATTGTGCTCATGTAGAACCTATGCATAGACCAAAAGGCAGTTTTTCAAACATAGCAAGGGAACACCGAATGGTTTAAAATTAGGAAAGGCGTGTGCCAGGGTTGTATTCTTTCACCATACCCATTCAATCTGTATGCTGAGTACATAATCCAAGAAGCTTGATTATATGAAGAAACACATGGCATTAGGATTTGAGGAAGACTCATTAACAACCTGTGCTATGCAAATGCTACAACCTTGGTTATGGAAAGGGAAGAGGACTTAAAATACTTACTGATGAAGATCAAAGACCACAGCCTTCTGTATGGCTTGCATCTCAATGTAAAGAAAACAAAAATTCTCACCACTAGACCAATAAATAACATTCTTATCAATGGAGAAAAGATTGAAGTTATCAAAGACTTCGTTCTTCTTGGATCAACTATCAACACTCAAGGAAGCAGCAGTCAAGAAATCAAACAACATATTACATTGGGCAAATCTGCTGCACAAGACCGCTTTAGAGTATTGAGAGCAAAGCTGTCAGTTTGAGGACTAAGGTTCACCTGACACAATGCATGCAGAAGTTGGATTGTGAATAAGGAAGACTGTAGAATAATTGATGCATTTGAGTTATGTTGTTAGAGGAGAAAATTGAAAAGACTATGGACTACCAAAAAAAAGCAAACAGATCTGTGTTGGAAGAAGTACAGCCAGAGTGCTCCTTCAAGGCCAGGATGACCAAACTTCATCTCTCATACTTTGGACATATTGTCAGGAAGGAGCGATCACTGGGGAAGGATATTATGTTTGGTAAAGTGGAGAGTCGGGGTAAAAGAGGAAGACTTCCAGCAAGATGGATTGCACAGTGACAGCAGCAATGGGCCCAGGTAGAGCAATGATTGTGAGGTTGGCGCATGACTGAGCAGTATTTCATTCTGTTGTACATAGGGTCTCTGTGAGTCGATACTGACTCGATGGCACCTACCAACAACAACAACAACAACAACAACCATACCAGGTAAGGGGCTCTGATGGTGCCGTGGTTTAAGCTAACAACAAGGTCAGCATTTGAAATCTACCAGCAGCTCTATGGGAAATGAGATTTACAGTCTCGAAAAGCCAAAGGAGCAATTCTACTCTGCCCTAACCAGTCATTGTAAGTTTTTAGTTCTAGACCAAGTACTATTCTAAACCATTGAGAAACAGTGAAATCAATGACATTTTTTATCCTCATAAATCTTTTATCTTGTAAATAGACCATCATTATATTGGGGAGAAAGAGGCAGACTTTGTATTTTTCTGAGAGTGACATAGGCTACCATTGAAAGTTTTGAGCATGATCATCTATACTTTTAAAGAAGTTTTCTGTCCCTGAGTGAAGACTAGACTGCTTTTTACAGTAGAAGAAATAATTGCAGAGCGATTGTTGGGGCACTGTGGTTTGAAGACTGAAGTAGGGGAAGTAGTGAGTAATGATAAGATTCTTCATCATCTTGAAGGTAGAGCTGACTGGATTTGCTACAGATAGGGAATGGAATGTGGGAGAAAGAGATTAGAATACCTCAAGAACTTGTAAAGAACAACAAAGAGAAAGGTGTTGTTATCCCTTGAGACTGGGAAGATTAAAGGAGGAACATGCTGGGGCAAATTTTGAGTTCACTTTAGGAATGCAAAGAGAGTCCACAGTAGGCAGCTCAGTAGGGGAATCTGGAATTGGAAGAAGGATTCAGGTGCCCATCTCATAAAGCTGTGTGAGCATCACATTTTGTTTTAAGTTTTTATTGTGAATTGAGTGGTAGTTTACATGGGGGAACATAGTTTTACATTCATCATTTCATTGAAATGATTACAGTCTCCTCCATGCATCATCATTCCGTAGTATTTGCTTCTATTCCTTCTGTTTTGTTTTAGTTTTTAGTTTTTTGACGTGGGCGGGGGAATGTACACAAAAGCACTCAGGAATATATAATCATTTAAACAACCGAAGGGCACATTCTTCGAGCCTGCTTCCTGGCCACCATCATGTGGCCACCAACACAGCCTTTCTCTTTCCATGAGTCTAAAGCCCTCAGCTGCTCTATTTCTCCATGCCTTCATCTCTGTCTCCATCTCTGGTGCCACTGCTTCTCTGGATAGGGTCCTGCATTCTGCTCATGTTCTTCTCCCTTGATGGTCCTAGGGTCTTTTATTCCTGGACCATAAGATTAACTACTCCCCTTT
>NW_006408676.1:4052173-4069579 GCF_000296735.1 Chrysochloris asiatica | reverse complement strand
CTATGAGTAGGAACCAACTTGATGGCAATTAACAACAACAATGCTCCATTTCTGATGAAGAGTGGTGCTTGTATAGATGCCAGTTCTTAGTGTGGTCTCTTCCCAAGCACCGGCCCGCATTACCACACAGAGCACAGCTTGATCTAAAGATCTCACACTGGGTTTGATAAAAATAGTTCTTTCAGTAAAAGACAATACATTTAGTTTATGATAATGGTGGAAGAATTCAATATGAGTCTGAAGCTCAAAGGCTATTGCACTGAACTAGAAAATAAAAAATGAACATTCTATTCAACTCTGAGAGAGAGAGTTATAACTATTACCTTATCTGTAGTGGAAACATAGGTTTGTTTGTTTGTTTGTTTGTTTTTTAACATTTCTTTGGCTTTTGTTGTCATTGCTAAGTGCTGTTGAGTGGGTTCCAACCTATTGCAACCCTGTATAGGGTCTCCAAGGAGCTGTTGGTGAGTTTGAACTGCCCACCTTGTGGTTGAATTCTTTTCCTACAGCACCATATCAGGACTCCCTTTGGACCTTAGCATTATGTAAAGTGAAATTGTCCTTTAAGTGGATATAAAATCAGTCTTTGACTTTAGCTTTAATCAATTTGTTTTTGCATTCTTCCAGGGCTACAGTTTTATATTATTGTAGGAAGCAAGCAAAAAAAGCACTTTGAATCATACGATCTGGGTTTACATCCTAGCTCTGTGTGGTGGTGTAACTTCAGTTTCCTTAGTATGATAAAGTTTGATGCACATATCCCTTGGAGGTTTTGAAAGTGGGCACTTATATTGACATATATGCAAGATAAAAAACAAAACAAATACAATTTTATTATCTTTCTTTCCTTTATCTTGCCTGATCCTCCCTCTCCTACTTAAACCCTCAGTATAACATCATGTCCTAAGAAAATGAAAGAGAAAGTTGTTGCTTGTCTTAAAATATTTATTAATGAATTTCATTTTCTGAAAACTTTCCATTTTCCTTAAAAGTTAAGTCCAAGAAAACAACAGTGAAAAAACAAAACAAACCAAAAAAACAAGACAGGTAAAACAAATCCAAAATAAAGCGGATGGAAAGAGGTCGAAACAATTTTATACCCATCTAGTTTAGCTCTGGGCAAAGAATAAAATAAAAAGGTCTTCTTTTCTTCATGCTATGAAACTTTGCTTTTGAACTTTAAATAAATGATTTAAAATGCATTTGGCATATTTTCATTTTAGCTGGGGAAGATAGAAAATGAAACGGAAACATATATTCTATGACTATAGACAAATTGTAGGCAGGAATTGTAAATACAAGGCTGTACTCAGACTTGGCAACGAGCTAGGGGAGGACATCCCAGCATTTTTCCTCAGGGGCTTTTGGCAGAAGCAGATGCAGTGAAATTCCACAAAAGGCAGGTGGTAGACATTGGCTCTCTTGGATGCTTCTTCTTGAAATGCTGGTGACAGGGTAATTCACTTTATTGAAGTGAAAAGTGAAAGGGTTACTGAACTACAAGATCAGAAAAATGTATTTTTCACTAGATTCTGGCAGCGTAATGGTTATAAGTTGAGCTGCTATCCTCAAGGTCAGCAATTTGAAAGGACCAGCTGTTCTGCAGGAGAAAGATGAGGCATTCTGCTCTTTGTGGATTATCCAGGAGACACTGATCTATGAAAATAAATAAAAGACAAACCCACTGGCATCAAGTCAATTCCAATTTATTGGGACCCTATAGGACAAAGTCAGCTGTTCCTTGGAAACCCTATATAGGGTCGCTATGAGTTGGAACCAACTCAGTGGCACTTAACAACAACAATAGGACAAAGTGGACTCCTGGTGTGGTGCAGTAGGATCAGCACTATACTGTGAACCACAAGGTCAGTAGTTCAAACCCACCAGCTATTCCTCAGAAACCCTATACAGGGTTGCTATGAGTCAGAACTGATTCAATGGCACTTAACAACAACAAGGACAGAGTAGAGCTACTACAGAGGGTTTCCCCGACTGTAAATCTTTACAAAATTAGACTGCTTCATCATTTTCCCACAAGCAACTAGTAGATTCAAATCAATAACATTTCGTAACCTACTGTGCCACCCAGACTCCAATCTACACACACAAAAAAATATAGGGCAAATAACCCTAATCTCAGGTCTTCTGTTGTGTAGTAGAGCAGTAGACCCTGAATTGTTTTTGTCTAAAAAATTCTTATTTATTCCTATGGGGAAAAAAAAGGAGTTTTATTTATGTCCATGCATAGGGAATTGTTTGAAGGTTTTGTGATTTTGGGGAAAAGCAAAATTCAGCCAATTATATCTATCATTATTTTTCTTAAATTTTATGCATTGCTTATCTATTATTCACAGGATGAGAGAGTAAATGAGCTTTAAGATCAATATCATCTGTACTTATATTCAGCTGTATTTACATTCAACTGGATTTTTCAAGTACTATGAAATGCTTCATTTAGAAATTCTTTTGAGCTAAGGGTCAATGAACTTCAAAAATTTGATCTCTTGTTCATAATAATAATAATTTTAAAAAGAGCAAAGTCAATTTGATTTAAAAAAAAAGACTTGGGTGGAACCATAATCCCAGTATTAATAGAAGAAAATGAAAATAGCTTTGTTACCAAGCTACCTATCACCATATCAAAATTGGGCAATAAGTATGCATAAATGCATTATTTGAATATTACTTGCAATCCTAGCAATACGTCTCCTACGAATCATCAAGAAGATAGATGTTTGGGATAATTTCCTCAGTCCAGTGCCTGTGGAATCTATACCAATATCTTAAGAAAATAAAAATAATATCTTTCACTACTGCCCTAGAATGACAAAAGCTGATGAAAACGAAAGTCATAGATAACCATGGCTGACAATATGAGTATCCGCCACAGGTTATTAACAGGTGTCAATCACGGAGGGAAATCTAATCAAATCTCATGTAATTCCCTAGGAAATGATAGGACCAATATCATCTATAAAGTATCAGCCATTGTCCAGCACACCCCACCCTATCCACCAAAAAAGAAAAATAAAACCTTTCCTTGGCACTAACTGTATAGGAAAGTTGAGGTCACCCAAGTTCACTATTTTTCGTAGGCAGGTTCATTGTTTTCACAGGCTTCCTCCCTGAGCTTAAAGGGAGCTCCAGATGGGCAGAGATGATGAAAGAATCATCTGAATGAAACACTTCCCTCCTGGGTGTTAAATATTACATTTACTGTAGCAGTGGAGCTGTTGAAACCAGTAGAACTAATTAGGGAGCTGATGGTATCTGAGAACAATTTATACTAACTAACATTGGGGAAACATGCCAAAAGAAAAGCCAGTAACCTCTTGGAGGGTTACGGGACACAGGGACTCTAATTTTGGAAAGCCACTCTCTCCTGCCATAAACCTAAGAAAAGGAACAGCATTTTCTCAACTAATTTAAACCAAATATGGAACTAGAATAAACAGAAACTAGCTACCGTGTCAGTGGGTAATTTTTTCCCCTTTATATCACATTGTAACTAGAATAAACAGAGAAACTAGCACAGTGTCAGTGGGTAAATGATTTTTTAAAATTTTTCCTTCTATCATGTTTTGTAAGGAGTCCTGCTGTGGTGTTATAGGATAAACACTGGGCCACAAGGTTGGTCTGAACAGCAAGGTCAGTGATTCAAATTCACCAGCCAGCCATTCGTTGGAAACACTATACAGGGTCACTATGAGTTTGAACTGACTCAATAGCACTGTAACAGTAAAAATCATATTGTAAAGGATCCTGGTGTGGCACTGTAGGATAAGCACTGGACTGCTAACAAAAAGATCGGTGGTTAAAGCCAACCAGCCACTTCTTAGAAACCCTGTACAGGGAGGGTCTCTATGAGTCAGAAATGACCGGATGGCATTTAACAGCAAGGATAACAATCATTAGTGTGAATGGCACAAGAGTATTATGCTGGGTTATAGTGTAAATGTGGAGTCCTGGTGTGGCGCTGTGGGTGAATGTGTGGGACTGCAAAGTCGGTTTGAACCACAAGGTCGGTGGTTCAAGTTCACCAGCCGCTCCTTAGAAACCCTATATAGGCTTGCTGTCGGCTGGAACTGACTTGATGGCACTTAACAACAACAACAACATAGTATAAATGTGCATTTTTTCTCCTCACTCACAAAATTAACTGTATTTCTCAAAATAATGTTCAGAATTCGATTTCTTGTGAAGAAAAGAAGAGCTTAGAAGTGGAAAATGATGTTCCTAACCTTAGAAACCTTGGCTGCCTGCCTCGCGTACCATTTATTTTTGGCCCTTATGTCAGGGCAATGCTACAACCTTTTTGAATATTAGTTGTTTTTTTCCTACCAACAACCATACGTTGCTGTTGTTGTAGCGTGTCATCAAGTCAGTGTCTACTCAGAGTGAACCTACATGTTTCCAAGGACTGGCTGCTTAGTTTGAAGTGCCAACCATGTGGTTCAAACCAACCTTCTGCTGATCCTACAGCACCACACCATTAGCACATAGTTCATAAATGGCAAGAGTCAGAATTTCTAACTCAGTGGGATTATCTTAACCTTTTCATCATATTGCTTCTGATTAATGCCTATGTTCTACGTGAACAAGGTCCTCCTTTATTTCTTCTGACCCTTGGTGGTTACTCTAATCTATAATGAAAAACGTTGTTATGTAGTTGTTTGCCCCTGACTCTTAGAGCTAGGAGAGCTGAGTAGGAAGGGAATGAGAACCTCATAGACTAACAACTAGAAGTTACTCCCTCCAAAGCTAGAGGGCACTGTCACATTTAACAGAGGATGAAGAAACTGAGCTCTATAATGGTGGTGGTGGTGGTGGTGGTGTGCCATGGAGTCAGTTTGGATGGACTCTTAGCAACCCTGTACAGGGTTTCTGAAGCTGTAAATCTTTACGGGAGCAGAAAGCCTTATCTTTCTCCCATGGAACAGCTGGTAGTTTTGAACTGCTGACCTTGAGGTTAGCAGCCAGACTCATAACCACTATGCTACCAGAGCTCCTTGAGCTCTATAATAGTTGGACTCAAGTTGCTCCAGGTCATATGAAACATTTGCAGTTGAGTTAAAATGAAAAGCTAGGTCTTTGACTTGTAGATCAAAGATCTTCTAAAACACTAAACATTGCAGATGTTCAGCAGCATCCTGGGACTCCACTAACTAGACGCCAGTAGCACAGGTGTCCGCCAAGTCATGACAATCAAAAATGTCTCCTGCAGCTATTACATGTCCCCACTCCAGGTCTCACACAGGGCAAAACTTATCTTGATTGATAACTACCAGACTTGAGGCTCCCTGAGTATTCTATTTTCTTTCTTCCTTTAGTTTTTACCTCATTTTCTTCACCTGAAAGCCTCATCTTTCCCCCATGAAACAGCTGGTAGTTTTGAACTGCTGACCTTAGAGTTCGGAGCCCAATTCTTAACCACTATGCTACTAGAGCTCCTTTGCTAACCCCTTTGCTAACGTCATTGCCTGCTTCCATAAAGACTAAAGTTTCCTCAGGAATCCTATGAAGCAGTTGTACTGTGTCTAATAGGATTGTTATCAATTCAACAGCAGTTGGTTTGGTTTTTTATTTTTGGTTCTTTACCTGTGAAATATAAGGAGCTCTGGTAGTGTAGTGGTTATGAATTGGACGGCTAATCTCAAGGTCAGCAGTTCAAAACTACCAGCAGTTTTGTGGGAGAAAGGTGAGGCTTTCTGCTCCCGTAAGGGTTTACAGCCTCAGAAACCCTGGACAGGGTCGCTATGAGCCGGAACCAACTCCACAGCACATAATCACCACCACCACCACCACCTGTGAAATATAAGCATTAATGAGATCAACTTTATCTTATCTTCCAACTCTACAGTGTAACGATTCATAGCTTTACCTGAGTCTGATCTTTAGGGAGCAGTTATACTTCTGACTGGACAGATAAAAGGACAAAGAGATCAGTTTGCATTAGGCAAATTTGCTGCACAAGACCTCTTTTAAGTGTTAAAGAGCAAAGATGTCAGCTTGAGGAGTAAAGTGTGCCTGACCCAAGGCCATGGAATTTTTAATAACCTCATATGGATGCTAAAGCTGGACAGTGAATAAGGAAGATGTAAAAGATTTGATGCCTTTGAGTTGTGGGGTTGGAGGAGAATATTGAAAGTACCGTGGGCTTCTAGAAGACCAGCTAAATCTGTGTTGGAAGAAGTACAGTCATAATGTTCCTTAGAAGACAGAATGTTGAGACTTCATCTCTCATACATTAGACATATTATCAGGAGGGACAAGTTCCCAGAGAAGGACAGCATGCTAGATAAAGTGCAGCATCAGAGAAAAAGGAGACCCCCCAATGAGATGGTTTGGCACAGTGGCAGTAGCATTGTGCTCAAGCATAGCAGCAATTGTGAGGATGGCACAGGACCAGGTGGTGTTTCATTGTGTTGTCCCTAGGGGTCAATATGGATTGGAAGTGATTCAATGGCACTTAACAACAGCAACAACAATGCTTCCTGACAGGACAGACAAATAGACAAAGGTCAGTTTATAGGCATGCTTAGCAAAAACAAACAAACTTTTGAATTTCAGAGGGTAGGGAGAAGTTGTTGACTAGAGACTATGTAAAGAAAGTTTTGTGAGCCAGAGAGACCAATGAACCCAGACAGAAAATAGCACGAGCAATAATGAAGTAAGTTTTTTAAAAAAAATAGTTATAAGAGTTTCTAGAGAGTAAGAGGTAAGAGGGCAATAAATCAGAGGCTTCTTATGAAACGGTCTGTTTGAGTGTGAGTTTTTATATTTACTTGAGGCTTAGGTGAAGCCCTAGGCACCAAAACCACAGGCTTCCTTCAGACAGTGCTATGTGTGCAGGACAAGTTTGGTAAAAATCTTTTCCTGCCTGGTGTGGTTAATAATTAAGATGCGTTTCATTTATGATTATTTTTTTAATTGCTACAGTTTGCCAAATGGTATCTTTGATAGCATGGGAGATGTGAATATTATCTAAATACTATCATCTACCAGTGTGGTGTTATAGGATTACCACTAGGCTGCTAATTGCAAGGTTCAAATACACCAGCCGCTCCTGGGAAATGCTATACAGGGTCACTAGGCAATTAAGCAATAACAATAATTAAATGGATCTAAAATCTAGTGAGGGTAATTCATTGTAATCAATTAATAAACCAAACCCCGCTGCCATTGAGTCATTTTTCACTTAGTGTGACACTATAGCACCAAGTAGAATTACTCTTTTGCGTTTCTGAAACTGTAAATCTTTCTAGAAGAAAGCCTCATCTTTCTCCTGTGAGTGACTGACTGATGGGCTGGAACCTCTGATCTTGTGGTTAGCCTACTGTGCCATCAGCGTTTCTTTTTCAATTAACATGCTGTGGTCAGTTTCAAAGAGTTCTAGTTGCATAGTGGTTACGAGTCGGGTTTCTAACCTCAAGATCTGCAGTTCGCAACTACTATCTACTCCATGGGAGAAAGATGAGGCTTTCTGCTCCTGTAAAGGTTTACAGCCTCAGAAACCCTGTGCAGGGTTGCTATCAGTTGGAACTGACTCCATGGCACACCACCACCACCGAGTCGATCCAAACTCCTAAGGACTCTGTACAGGGTTTCCAAAGAGCAGCTGGTGGGTTTGAACCACCAACCTTGCAGTTAGCAGTCCAGTGCTTATCCTACAGTACCACACCAGTAAATTATAACTTGCAGGATGGGTTGGCTGGCTGTTTAGTTATGGCTCGTTATAAAATATCTAGTCCAATTTGTAAAATGGTATCTTTATTAGAACATCAATGTTCTAGTTATATCCCACTGGAGAGAGCTCTCCCAGAATTTACAGTAATCTTTGTAGCTTGAGGTATGATAGACTGCTGATTTCATTTTCAGTAGAAAGGATTGAATTTTCATTATGGGATCTTAGACCCAAATCTGTCTACAGTCCATTAAGTACATGTGTAGCCCAGCATCCTTTATTTCTGCAATTTGATATTATATAGCCAATTAAAAGAATAACTGAGTCCTGCTGTGGCGCTGTGGGTTAATGCGCTAGACTGAAAGGTCAGTTTGAGCCTCAAGGTCAGTGGTTCAAGCTCACCAGCCGCTCCTTCGAAATCCTATGCAGGGTCGCTATAAGTCAGAATCAACTCAGTGGCATGTAACAACAACAAAAGAATAACATCCATATAAGGACTATGAATGAAAATAGAATTGCAGATTAATTCATAACCATTTTTTTTTCCTTTGTCCTACCTGAAAGTATACCTGGACGCGAATCAGTTAACGTGTGTCAGTCTGGGTTTCTTTCTGAAATGAAACAGCAAAGAGAGAAAAGTTTTTTAAACCTTATTTCTTTGTTAGCACACTTCTGTCTTGATCTAAAGTGAACCTTCTTCTTCTGTAAACAGGAGCAATTTAGTTGCTCTGCTTTTGTGAATCCTGAACCCTTTCCTTTACCAATTTTGATGAGCATATGTGGTAGTGTGCTGCATACCAATAGCCACTCACTCCTGGCCTAAAAAGAGGAAGTCAGCCCAACCCACACCAACTGAGGTCTCTGCTAAATTTGTGGTATGTCTCTCTGAGCCAAAGCAAGCCTCTTTCTGTCTAGAGTACATGGAGGCTCAGAAATAAATAAATAAATAAATAAATTAAGACAGGAGGCAAACATTAAAATGAGTTGTTACAGAACATTTGTGTAGATTCCAATCTCCAATGTCAAGCAAGCACCGTTCTGCTATAATGGCATCTTTTTGTAAAAGCACTTTGTGGCAGTTAGTCATAAATAAGCAGCCAGTGAAAGTAATGATAACGTGAAAATGGAAACCAAGTCAGTACGGATCTTTATTATTGCTTAGACAAAGCATCTATGACTATGAAGAGGGAAAGGTGAACAATAACAATGATGAAAAGAAATCCCAGCTATTGTATAACTGTCTTGTCCATGTCAACAGAAAATCTGGCTCTGGTAGGCTGACAGGTTGTCTGGATAAAGAGTATAGGGCTGGAAATGTTCATTTGTGATGAGAAGTTTCTTCGTTCAGCCTGTATCAGTAGTTACAGAAGCACTGACAGGAACAGCAACGGCTCTATAAATCAGGAAGGGTGTTTTGCTTGTTTGAAAAGCATTATCTCCGCTTTTGTCCAGGCAATCCTGAAGGGCCCTCTCCCTCCTCCTTATCAGAGAGCAGCAGCTTTAAATGCAGATAGGCACCCTTGGATGCAAATGCAAACAGAAGTCTTCAATCCCTGTGAGTTCCATTTAATAATTTAGTTATATGTACCTTGGCATTTCTGTCAAAATTCAGAGCCTTTTTTGCACCACTGATGTTCCATCCTAAAGTGGTCAAAGTTCAACTACAAGATTGGTGTCCTGACAAGCTTCCCAGTAAATGGAGGAGAGAATGCTAGTCTGCGGTTAGAGAGAATTCCTAATCCTGCTTTAGGCATGACTCACTTACAGGCTCTTGACCTTCTGTCCCCCAATTTCCAAGAGGGGATGCTTAAGATTGATACTTAATTGCTAATGCTTTTGTTGTCTACTGAGTTAAAGGTTGCTGTTCTTGAAGGAGTTTTCTATTCAGGGCAATTCATAACAAGTCCAACTCTGCCTCTAGTATCGTATTCAATCTACTTCATGTTGAGTGGAGTTATGCTAAAGGAGACCTGGGGACAAGCACAGGAAAGGGTAGCAAATTTGGAAAGCACTGAGTGCTTCTGGAGTAGTGTTGTGTACTTGTAATTTATGTTTTTGTAGTGCATATTTACATTTATTTTAGCCTCCTCCTCCCCACATCCCAAGCAGCTGACTTTGACATGTGTTTTATTGTCTGGTCTTAGATGTGTCATTTGTGTTTATATTTGCTTTGCAGTTTGCTATTTAAAGTATCATTAGTTGCTTCCTCATCCTGATTTTACCATCATCCCATTTGCCATCTGGATGTAGCACATTGCTATAAGCACTGAAGTCACATATACACAATTCTGTAGTTCCTTACACTGGTGGGGGGGTTTGTTATTTCTTTAGAAAACAAGGATGTGATGTGCATAAAAGTTGTAGTTCTGATTTTTAACATCTAAGGCATTTGACAAATTCATTGAGACTATTTCTAGTTTCCATCAACGTTTCTAGTAGAAAGTCTGTGCTATACATTGCTTTTGTACTCTACTGAATGAAACAGAGTCTATTAAATAAGTGTAATGCTTGCCTTCTCGAAACTTGCAATCCCAATTGGATAATATCAACATACATTGTTAAAGAGACCCAACTGCACAGCTCATAAGCATCTTTTTCTCAAGGGGCTTTTGTCTGAAGTGCATTGACAAAATTATTATCTAATTGATATGAGGATATATATATATATATATGCAACTGGAATAACTGTTAGAATAGGGATTAAGGAATTGAAAACATTATAATAGTTCAAGTAGTTTATACCCATGTTAAATTTAGATAAAATTTTGTATGTTTTTTTTTTTTTTAATGATGCCATTGAACATGCTTATCTTAATAAAAAATGATTCCATTTCTATCTTTGACGGAAAGATTCCAGTTATTCTGGCTACATACCATAAAATCCTATGGAGTCTATATTTTTCTTCTTCTACTAAATCAAATCTACCATCTTGTCTTAATATTTTCATTGAGAGAATCATTTAAGTTTCATATCCTTGCCACACCTCTATTTAAGACCAATTCCTGAATTTTTATAACTACCTCTATGCCAATTCCCTTACCTTGGTCTCAGTTCATTTTGATCTATCTGCCTACTGGTATTGAATGATGGCTCTGATATACATGTATTATCAATGATGATATGTATCTGTGCCTCTTCTTCATTCATGTCATGAGTCTGGAAATCCCTTCTCTGCCCTACTGGATTATATGAACCTTATTTACACTTTCTAACCTCATCAATAAAGAAAAAACTCTTAATCTGAATGAAACTTTTTCTTCCTTGACTTTTATACTTCTAATGATTGCTACAGTTACATAATGAATTGCTTTTTAAATTATTTTAGAGATGCATTTTTCGTTGTATTCTAGTTCTAGGTCTTACATTTAATTTTCAGCCATCACTGCAGCAAGTATAGAATTGATTGAACACGCATTGCTGTTGTCAAATGCCAACGAGTCAATTATGACTCATAGAGACATTATATAGGTTTTCCAAGAAAGAGCTGGTAGGTTTGAACTGCTGACCTTGTGGTTTGCAGTCCAGTGCTGATCCTACAGTGCCCCATCAGTAGTCTGAGATAACATAGTAGGTTGATAAAAAGACTTTAAACATTTTTCCAAATATATGTCTAAACCACAAAAGGTAAGGGTACATTGTTGTTGTTGTTAAGTGCAGTCAATTCTAACCCATAGCGACCCTGTATAGGGTTTCCAAGGAGAAGCTGGTGAGCTTGAACCACCGACCTTGTGTTTCAAATGACTTTGCAGTCTGACTCATTAGCCTGCAGTGCCACACCAGGACTCCATGCACCCAACAATCCACTATGCATCTATAACATACAATTTGTTAAAAATTATTTTGGCCTATTAATATTTTGCTTTACATTACATCTTGAGTTAGCTGGCATTAGAGGTTGAATTATAACTGAGAGTGACCTTTATAGGAAAATTGTGCCCACAGTTCTTGATTTTGATTTGGGCATTGAATATTTGTGTCTATAACATGGTTGTGAACCATAATCCATTTAATTAAAATCCAATTTTAGATACAAAAGAAATCAACAATCTGAAAAAAATGAAATGTCACATTCTTCAATCCTCTCCCTTGAGTGCTCTGAATTCTTCTTGCAGCATTTGCTGATGGCATTTATAGACTCTTTTCACCAGAAATAAAACCTAACACCAGCTGAATCAGAATCAAGATTAGTTCAAATCTTAAACATATTTTACTTTCAATTTTTTTCAACCCTACAAAACACTATGAGTTTACATTTTAATTACCATCCATACCTAAAATGTGTATTTTACAATGCATACAGACCGAATGTCAAAACACTGCCAAATGAACAAGTATCCAAGAGAATGAGAAATAACCCCAAAGAAGTTGCTTTATAAAGTATTCCTTTGTTTTTTGGGAACATAAGATGTTAGAGTAAGTGTACTCTAAGTAACTAAGCATTTGGATGCTGTGGTGAACTAGACTCCTACCCCCTTGAAGTTTGTGACTCTCATGCAGGCTCTCCATCTAATGAAAGGAAAGGGGAGGAATTTATGAGGATTCTTTAGTACTCTGGACAGCAACACCTGCTGCCTGCCAGCCATGGAAAAGCTTCATCAACAGATTGTTAATTTCCTTCCATTCTCCCTGAATAGCATTATGCCTTCTGGCAAAAGCAGTGTGTTGCATCAATCCACACAATCTCACCTATGGACTTGTGAAGCTTTCTAATAGGCTCCTGCTTTTTGCCCCACTGGGCTGTGACTGAGTAAGGAGACAGAACTTCAACAGTTGCTAATTGTCTCAGCCTGTATCTCTTGAATGATGAAAAAGATTTAAAGGGAAGGAAGACAGCACTATTCTATCTATTTCTTGAAAACAAACAACAACAACAAAATACCAACTCATACTGCCAAAGGATCTTTAGCATCATTAGTATTCTACTAACCTCTAGCCAGACAAATAAGCTGGTAGTAATTTCAGAGCATGGGGAGAGAAGAAAGAGAAAAAGTAGGGGGACATTTTTAAGTTATCTGGGTGTAGGTGATCTTTTCCAGTTACCTCAATTGAACATTTGGACAGATACCAGCAACTTTACTTCTTTTAATGCCAGCCTGGGATTGGAGTGTAGCCAGATCGTAACTACTTGGAAAGGCTCTAGGTAATAGCAAGAGGTTCATTGATTGGGACAAAATGAAGTCAATTTTAACACAACACATGAAATCCTGCAAAGGAATACTGTGTGATACAATACAAGCTTAAAAATGTCCAGTACAAAATTATGTTTCATTGTATGGATAAAGTCTTTTTCACCTTATAATTTTTCCATATCACATTCTGTTTTATTCTAACTCACACCTTCATGTCTGCCCTTCCTTTTTGTTCCCCTCTTTCACAAGTCAGCTACAATCTAGAAGCTGAGTGCAAAGTATGGTTAAGGCTATTAGTCTTTAGGTTTCTTGGTATAGAGAGAGTGATTTTTAAATGGAGATGTATCTTAGATTTTATTCTTGACTCACTTCCAAATTGCAAGAATTTTGGTGATTGAGTTTTTCCTTCTAGAAGGAGTCAATATTGGAAAGAACCTAGTACTCTGTGAAAAATAGTAGATGTGTAAATTTTTATCAGAGTAAAATAAATAGTAAAATTGTAGCTACACAATTATTTAACATAAGTCTAAACAAATGTTTAAGCCAATGTATCTGTGAAAATAGGAGTCATCAGATTACCCACCCACTGCCATCGAGTCAATTCCAACTCAGAGCAACCTTATAGGACAGAACTGCTCCTTAGGTTTGTGAAACTGTAATTTCAGGAACAGACAGTTTCATCTTTCTCTAACGGAGCTGGTTGGTTTGAACTACTGACCGTTTGGTTAGTAATCGAATGCTAAGCCCAGTGTGCCATTAGGGCTATTCTCCAGATCAAACTTGGAATAAAATAATATTGAGTTTTGTTTTGTATTTCTCCTAAATTGCTCTTATTTATTGTTGTTGAGAATATACACAGCAAAACATATACCAATTTAACATTGTCTACAGGTACTATTTAAGGAACTCTGGTAACATAGTGGTTATGAATCGGGCTGTGAACCTTAAGGTTAGCAATTTGAAACTACCAGCTGTTCCGCAGGAGAAAGATGAGGCTTTCTGCTCCTGTCAAGATTTACAGCCTCGGAAATCCTGTACAGGGTCGCTATGGGTCGGAACTGACTCAATGGCACTTAACAACAATACAGGTACTATTTAGGGACATTGATTAGACTCTCCAAAGTGTGAAATGATTCTCAGCCTCCTTATCTGAGTTCTTACCTTTCTTATCTGAGTTGTTCCTCCCTCACTGACATAACTCACTGTCCCCTAAGGTTCCCATATAATCTTTTTATTTTTATTTTTTTAGCATTTTCAGTTTTTTTTATTTTCTTGAATTTCCTCAGATAATATCATAGGGTATTTCTCTTTGGGAAAATCTGAAATATAGGATGTACAACAGAAGAAAACACTGTCCAGTCCTACACACACCTCAAAATCATTGCTACACATGAGCCCATTGCTGCTGCAACTGTGCCAATTCATGTCATCGGGGGTCTTCCTCTTTTTTGCTGACCCTTCATTTTACCAATCAGGATGTTTTTTTCCAGGGACTGGTCCCTCCTGATAACATGTCCAATGTATGAAAGATGAAATCTGGCCATTCTGTCTTCTAAAGAACATCTGGATGTAATTAACATAGATTTGTTTGTTCTGACCATCTATGGTACTTTTTTAAAAAAAAGTTTTTATTATGAATTATGTATTAGTTTACATGGGTAAACATTATCTTTACATTCATTCTATTGTATTTTGTTTCATTACAATGATTACAATTCCCTGCATGCATCATCAAACAACCAAAGGTACACCCCACACGACTGTCCCCGGGCCGCCAGTTCACAGCCCTTCTCCCTCCCTGAGCCCATAGTCCCCAGCCGCTCCTTCTCTCCATGTCATTGCCTCTGCCTCCATCCCTAGTGACACTGTCTCCTGCACAGGGTCTTGCACTTCGCTTTTCTCCCTTGATGGTTCCAGGGATCTCAGCTCCTGGGACTGCAAAATCAGCCATTCCCCTCCTTTTGTTATAAAACATTTACATTTACCTTTCCAACACTCACTGTCAGACCTGACAGCAATCATTCCCTATTGAACCACAGGAGTTCTTTCCCCCTCACCTTTTATCAACCCCATCCAGACAGGTTGGAAACAATTCAGTGGAGATTCTACCTTTCTCTGTATCCTCTGGAGCTAAGTTCCCTATTGAAAGCTTGTAAGCCAGTCACTTCTTGCCTTTGTAGTCCCCCCATTTTGGGTAGCTAATGTATAACTTCCCCATCCCTGTTGATCCTGTGTACCATGGGGGTGGGAATGATCCTCAATGTAGAGATTTTGTCTGCTCCTTTGTCATACTGCAACTATAAGTATAGGTCAAGTTCATCCACTTTTAGTGGGTTACTCTTTTTTTTCCCCTCTTCTTTCTTCCTCTAGTCATGTTCTGATCATCCAACCATTGATGCCAGATCAAATGGGTACTATCTGCAAGTGTGGGTGTTCTTGTGCATCTCCCCTCACTTCATATCAGCTGGATGCTTCACACTCCATTCTAGTCCTCTGGGGCCATGTCCCTGCCCCTGGGATCTCCAGGTGTTGTCATACTGCTGGTTAACCAGTTCTTTATCCAGGTTAACAGGAGTCTATTGAATATGCTTGGACTTAGTGCCATATGATCTTGGAGTTACTTTTGTCAATTTGATTTCCTATAGATAGTTTTTAAGAAGACTTCAGGGATAGTTTTAGCTTAAGGTTTCATGATTATCTTAGAGCCACAGTTTTAGGGACTCATCTACTCTCCCAGGATCCAGAGAGACTAGAACGCCCAAGAATTTAAATTCTGTTCTGAATTTCCCCCCTTTTGATCAGTCAGGCTGAATTCTTTTTTTTCTGACCTCATGGCAAAGGAAGCAGTTGTTGAGGGAGGCAAGTTCCATTTGATCATTCTGTTCCTAACTCATCTTTTTCCTCTGTTACTTCAGGTGAACAGAGATCAATTTTGTTGTACTTTAGAGAGCCACTTAAAATCTTTTAGATCCCAGACACTATGCAAAGAATTAGAAGGTAGACAGGAAACACTAAATTTGTTATTAGGCCATTCAACAGGATGTTCCATGAAACCATGACCCCAAATCTTCAACGAAAGGAACAAGATCATATGAGGTATTTGATTGTACATAATCAGCCTCAGCAGCTATCTTAGTCTGGGATCTCTGGAGAAGCAAAACCAGGGAAGCTTATTTATGTGTATATACAACAAAGAGATTTATCTTAAAGAAAATGATTCAAGTAGTTTTGGAGATTGGCAAATTCCAAGTCTGTGGCTCAGATATCAGGCTGGTAGCTTCTCCTGACTCAGTTAGCTGCAGGGGCTGATGAATCCAAGATCAGCAGGTCAGACAGCAGACTGCTGGCTACAGTAGCCAATAAGTCCAATGAGTAAAATGACAGATTGCTAACCTCACAAGTGGTAGAGGCTAATGACTCCCAGGATTGGTAGGCAATACAGCAGCCTCTAGCACAAATCCAAAGAACCAGATGTAAGATGATGATGATGAGCCAGATCCAGGACCCAAATCCAGCAATAAACAAGAGAGCTTTGCCAGAATGTTCATATAGATTGGAAATAGGCCACATCCCCAAGGAATCTCCCTCTCAGTGGACTGCTCATAGCAGATCTCATCATGGAGATGACTGTATGATATCATTTCTCATCCTGAGGGATGACTACATCATAACTGCCAAACCACTGAGCATCATGGCACCATCAAGTTGACACACCACCTTAAGCATTCCAGCAACTACTATTTTCTTTGTCCTTTTAAATATACCTATCACACAACTTTTACCAAGTCAGCATTTTGCAGGTGCACTACTTTTTTTATATGTTTATTTAGCATTTGGATAACTTATTTGTCATATATCTATTGAGTCTTTTGACAATTTTCTAATGGGTGTTCCAACTGATTTCTTAGAGGAATTTTTTTCCCCTTTGGATATATTGAGACTTGATTTCTGGCCCAACAAATGGTTTGTTTTGTAAAATGATCCTTATGCACTGAAAAAATAATGTGTCTTTTTACACTGTTGGGTGGACTGTTCCATATATGTCTATGATTTCAAGTTGGTTGATTGTGTTGTTTAGTTCTGTGTCTTTGCTGAGTTTCCCTCTAATTTTTCTATCCTTCAGTGAAGTTGGTGTATGAAAACCTCCTGCTAATATTGTATGTTGTTATGTGCCATGGAGTCGGTTCCAACCCATAGCGACCCTGTACAGGGTTTACAAGGCTGTAAATCTTTAAAGGAACAGAGAGCCTCATCTTTCTCTCACGGAACAGCTGGTAGTTTCAAACTGCTGACCTGGAGGTTTGCAGCCTGATTTGTAACCACTACACTACCAGAGCTCCTAGTTGTCCATTTTTTCTTAGATTCTGTTAGAGCATAACATACATAAGTTGATTCTGATTTATATATTTTGAGACTTTTCCACTGAATACATAGACATTTGTCATTGTAATGACCTCTTGTTCAATTGACCCTTTAATCATTATATAACATCCCGCTTTGTCTCCTATCCTGGCCTTTGCCTCAAAGTCATTTAGAAATTGATATTGCTACCCCTGCTTGTTTTTGATTTTCATTAGCTTGACATATTTTTT
>NW_006408676.1:4040651-4047963 GCF_000296735.1 Chrysochloris asiatica | reverse complement strand
ATCGAACATTGTTTCGTTCTGCTGTGCATGGAGTCGCTATGAGTCGGTTCCGACTCGATGGCACCTGACAACAACAACATATCTGGGTTGAGTTGTGGGTGATACTGTCATGTATGTTAATCTCAAGCTGTCTGATGTTATTTGTTCTCTGTCCAAAGAACTTCCTTTAGTATTTCTTTTAAGGTTGATCTGATTTTTAAAAATTCTTTTAATTTCTGTTTATCTGGAAATGTACTAATTTTGTCATCATATATTAGGGACAGCCTTGCTGAGTATGATTCTTGGTTGGCAATTTTTTTCTTTCAGAGTTTTATGTATGGCATCCCATTGTTTTCTTGCCTGCATGGTTTCTGCTGAGAAATCAGAGCTTAGTCTTATTAGTTCTCCTTTGTAGATCACTTTTTTCATTTTTCCTAGACTGTTCTCAGGATTTTTTCCTTGTCTTTGGTTTTAGAAAATTTGATTACAATATGTCTTGATGATTTTCTTTTGGGGTCTATTCCTGTCTGAAATTTGTTCAGCTTCTTGAATGCATATTTTCTTATCTTTAATGATATTAGAGAAGTTTTCTTCCAATTGTTCAGTAATGTTCTGGGGTTCTTTTTTGGGGGAAGGGGTTGTCTCTTCCTGTCCTGAAATTCCATTAATACCTAATTTATTCCTCTTCCTGGTATCCCACATAATTCTTAGTCTTTCTTTGGAGTGATTTGTTGTTGCTGTTGTTTTTCATAATTATTCCTCTAGCAGATGAATATTGAGAGACTTGTCTTCTAGCTCACTAATTTGGCCTTCCTTGATTAATTTCTACTCCTTTGCTCTTTCAATGTATTATTTATTTCTGAAATCTTAGTATTAATCTTCTGGATTTTTATTGGGTTTTTTTTTTGTTGTTGTTTTTTAAGTTTTTATTGTGAATTGAGTAAAAGTTTATAGGGCAGATCATCAGTGTTACATTCAACAAATCATATATTTTGTTTCATTACAATGATTATAATCCCCTCCATGCACCATCATTTAGCAGTATTTCTCTATATTCATTTTAGAACTTTTTTTCTTAACACTCAGGCATATATAATAATTTATACCACATAAGGGCACATTCTGCAAGTCTGCCTCCTGGCCGCCAGCTTTCAGTTACTCTCTTTCCATGAATCTAGAGTTCGCAGCTGCTCCCTCTCTCCAGGTCCCCATCTCTGCCTCCATCTCTGGTGCTGCTGCTTCTCTGGATAAGGTCCTGCATTCTGCTTGTGCTCTTAGACCTTGATGGTCCTAGGGCCCTCTTTTTCTGGGCTGTAAGATTAAGTACTCCCCTATTTTTGTTACAAAACTTCTATCTTTACAATTGTGACAGTCGCAATTAGTTATGATAACAATTACTCACTATTGAATCATAAGAATCTTATCCCCATTTATTTTTACAAGACCCATCTAGACGAGATGAAAACTATTCAGTGGAGACTCTATCTCCCCCCACACACTCTTAAACTAAACTCCCCCTTGAAACCTTGTAAGCCAGTTACTTTGTACCTTTATCGCCCCCTCATTTTAGGTAGCCAATGTCTAAGTTGCCCATCCCTATCTACCCTGTATACAGAAGAGATAACATTGATACTTGTTGTGAAGACACATTTCCTCTCAGTTGGTATTTAGAGCTACTACCTCCATAAGTATAGGTCAAGTTCATCAAATTATAGCAATTTACCTGCATTTCCTTTATCAAAAAAAAATTTTTTTTTTTTTTAATCTTCCTCTAGTTGAGTTCTGATTATTAAGCCATTGAGGTTAGGTCAAATGGGTACTATCTGCAAGTTTGGGTGTTCTTGTGTGTCTCCTCTCACTTCATATCAACTGGATGCCTCACTCTAAGCTCTAGCCCTCTGACTTCTATGTCCTTGTCCATGGGGTCAGGAGTCCTCAGATCTCACCGCACTTTGGACCAACCAGCCCTTCCTCTTCTCTCTCTCATCTCCAGGGCAATGAGAGTCTATGGAATGTGGTTGAACTCAGCCCATTTCTTCATTGCTGCCTTTCTCCCTCTTCCACTCATCAATAGACTAATGCCGTCAGCAATCTTACATGTCTGCTCATGTGTTCCCTTTAAGTTTCAGTCTGGAGGTGGGGGTGGTTGTCCTGAAGGGACTTGATTGCTTGCCTTAATGACTTCTGGGCGAACAACTTGCTTATTCTTGTAGTAGCCAGTCATACTGCCATTTTTGTTTGGGGTTTTTCCCAATGATCTTTCTTTGAAGATTTATCTTCTGTCAGTCTAGCTGTTCCAGGCTATTCTGCTTGTCCTTTCTAGTGGGAATGCCTGACCTCAGAAGGTTCTGGAAGGAGCTCAGGATTCCACCTAAGGTCCTATCTATGGCAAAGGCTCCACAAGAGGCCTATTTTACTGGGAAAGTTGTAGAACACTTTTTAGGTATTCCAATCAATTATAGGCTGAAGACGGCTTACAAGTTTCTGTAATCATATTTCCAACGTGCCTTTCTATCCCACTCAAGTGTCTATTTTACAATAGTAGGCAAGGGAAACCAATGTTCATAAGACAGTCAAGCATCTTAGTATTATTTCCTGTCTTCATACTATGCCTAGATCCCTGTATCACAGAGCCCCGTTGTTCTAAAGTTGAACATGCATCACTATTTACCTCTGTCCCATTTAGCCCATGCACACCTGTCCCAGTGTTCCCTTATCTACCTTGTTCTTCCACCCCCTCTCCCTTCTTGTGTATTGCCCTCCCCAACACCCAAACTATGATGTGTCTGCCTCCTACCCTGTGCTCTACCATCCCCTCCCTCCACCTCCCCCAGTCCCCCACGCCTCAAGCCTACCAGTAACCAACAAAGACATTTTGTTTCCCTTTAAGTATTAGTATTGTTCCTTAAACTTTTACAACAATGGTCTTATGCAATATTTGTCCTTTTGTGACTGATTAATTTCACTCAGCATAATGTCCTCAAAAGTCATCCATGTGGTGGCTTGCAGCTTCTTCGTTATTCTTCAAGGTAGCATAATATTTCATTGTGTGTATGTACCAAAGTTTGTTTATCCATTCTTCCATTGATGGGCACTTAGTCTGTCTCCATCTATTTGCTATTGTGAATAGTGCTGCTATGAACATCAGTGTGCATTTATCTACTCATGTTAATTGTGGGTATGTACCAAGTAGAGAAATGGCTGGATCATATGATATTTCTGTTTCCAACTTTCTGAGGAAGTGCCATACTCTTTTCCTGAGTGGTTGGACCATTTTGCATTCCACCAGAAATATAGGAAGGTCCCTATCTCTCCATATCCTTGACAGCATTTATTATCCTCTGTGTTTTTGAACTTCACTGTTATTGCTGGTGTGAGATGATATTTCATTGTTATTTAGGATTGGAGGAAGACTCATTAACAATCTGCAATATGGAGATGATATAACCTAGCTTACTGAAATTTAAGAGGACTTAAAATACTTACTGATGAAGAGCAAAGACCACAGCTTTCAGTATGGATTGCATCTCTATGTAAAGAAGACAAAAATCCTCACTACTGGACCAATAAACAACATTTTTATCAATGGAGAAAAGATTGAAGTTGTCAAGGACTTCATTCTGCTTGGATCAACTATCAACACACATGAAAGCAGCAGTCAAGAAATCAAACGACATATTGCATTAGGCAAATCTGCTGCAGAAGACCTTTTTAAAGTGTTGAAGAGCAAAGATGTCAGCTTGAGGACTAAGGTGCGCCTGACCCTATCCATGGTATTTTCAATAACCTCATATGCATGCAAAAGCTGGACAGTGAATAAGGAAGACTGTAGAAGAATTGATGCCTTTGAGTTATGGTGTTGGAGGGGAATATTAAAAGTAACATGGGCTACCAAAAGAACCAACACACCTGTGTTGGAAGAAATACAGCAGAGTGCTCCTTGGAGGCCAGGATGGCTAAACTTGGTCTCTCATACTTTGGACATATTGTCAAGAGAGACCAGTTGCTAGAGAAGGATATCGTGTTTGGTAAGGTGGAAGGTCAGAGAAAAAAAGGAAAACCCCCAGTGAGATGGATTGGCAAAGTGTCAGCATCAATGGGCTCAAGCATGGCAACAATTGTGAGGTTGGCCCAGGACCAGCCAGTGTTTTGTTCTGTTGTGCATAGGGTCGCTATGAGTCGGTACTGACTCGATGGCACCTAACAACAACAACAATGACTTATGATTGTGTACATTTCTTCATATGTTTGTTGGCTACCCAAATGTTTCTTTGGTGAAGTGTCTGTTCATGTCCTGTGCACACTTTCTAATTGGATTAATTTGTTTTTCTTGTAGAGGTGTTATAGTTTTCTATAGATTTTAGAAATTAGTCCCTTGTCTCACATGTCATTGCAAAATATTGTTTCCCCATTCTGTGCGCTCCCTGTTTACTCTTTTGGTGAAATCTTTTGATGCATGTAAGTTTCTAATTTTTAGAATGTCACAATTATCTATTTTGTCTTCTTTTGTTTGTGTTATGTTCTCAATGTTTGATAGTCTGTGTGTGCCCTGGATTAGAGCCCTTAAGAATTTCCCTATTTTTTCATTGATGATCTTTATAATTCTGGGATTCACATTTAGGTCTTTAATCCATGCTGAGTTGTTCTTTGTATATGACATGAGGTAAAGGTCTTGTTTCAATCTCTTGCATATAAATTTCCAGTTCTGCCAGCACAGTCTGTTAAAGAGACTATGTCTTCCCCACTCAATGTACTTTGGCCCTTTGTCAAAGATCAGTTGGCTGCATGTGGATGGGTTAATTTCTGGATTCTCAATTCTGTTCCGTTGTTGTATGTATCATTTATTGTACCAGTACCAGGCTTTTTGACCACTGTAGCCATGTAGTAAATTTTGAAATCAGGGAGTGAGTGGCTTCCAACTTTGTTCTTCTTTTTAAGTAGTGCTTTGCTTATCCTGGGTCTCTTTCCTTTCCATATAAAGTTTGTAATTGTTTTTTTCTGTCTCTCTAAAGATTGTCATTGGAACCTGGATTGGGATTGCATTATATGTGTAGATTGCTTTGGGTAGTATTAACATTTTCACAATGTTAAGTCTTCCCATAAGAAAATGGTATATTCTTCCATTTTCTGTAAGTGTCTTTTGGTTTCTGGTAGTAATATTTTGTAGTGTTCTTTGTATAGGTCCTTTGTTTCCCTAGTTACAGTTATTCCTAAATATTTCATCCTTTGGGTGCCTATTATAAATGGTATTGCTTTTCTAATTTCCTTTTCAGCATTGTCATCACCAGTATAGAGGAATCCAACTGATTTTTGTATGTTGATTTTGTACCCTGCCGCTTTGCTGAATCTTCCAATGAGTTCCAGTCATTTTTTGGCTGAGTCTTTGAGTTTTTTTTATGTATAGGATCATATCATCTGCAAACAGTGAGTTTTACTTCCTTTTTGCCAATTTGGATGCCTTTAATTTCCCTATCTTGCCTTATAGCTCTGGCTAAGACTTCCAAAACAATATTGAATAGGAATGGTGATAAAGGGCATCCTTGTCTGGTTCCTGTTCTCATAGGAAAGGCTTTCAGTTTCTCTCCATTGAGAGTGGTGTTGCTGTTGGTTTTGTATATATGCTCTTAATTATATTGAGGAATTTTCCTTCAATTCCTATTTGTTGAGTGTTTTTATCAGGACTAGATGTTGGATTTTGTCAAATGTCTTTTCTGCATCCATCAATATGATCATGTGATTCTTTTCCTTTTCCTTATTTATATGGTAGATTACATTGATTGATTTTCTAATGTTGAACCATCCTTGAATGCTTGGTATGAATCCCACTTGGTCATGATGTATTATCTTTTTGATGTGTTGCTGAATTCTGTTGGCTAGGATTTTGTCAAGAATTTTTGCATCTATGCTCATGAGGGATATTGGTCTATAATTTTCTTTCTTAGTGATGTCCTTCCCTGGTTTTGGTATGAGGGTTATGCTTGCTTCATAAAATGTATTAGGGATTTTTCCATCCTCCTCTATATTCTGGAATAATTTGAGTAGAATTGGTGACAGCTCTTTCCTGAATGTTTGGTAAAACTCACCAGTGAAGCTGTCTGAATCTGGAATCTTTTTGGTTGGGGTTTTTTTGATGACCTGGTCAATTTCTTCTTTTATTATAGTTCTTTTCAAGTTTTCAACTTCACTCTGTGTAAATGTAGGTAGCTTGCGCTTTTCTAATAATGTATCCATCTCCTCTATGTTTTCAAATTTATTGGAGTACAGCGCTTCATAATATTCTGTTTTTATCTTTTTATTTCTATTGATTCTGTTGTGATATCACCCATGGTTTTCTTATGTGTGTCATTTGTGTTTTCTCCCTCTTTTCTTTTGTTTGGTTTGCCAATGGTTTTTTGATTTTATTAAATTTTTCAAAGAACCAACTTCTTGTGCTGTTGATTCTTTCTATAGTGTTTCTGTTTTCTATCTCATTTATTTATTCTGTAATCTTTATTATTTCCTTTCTTCTGTCGACTGTAAGTTTATTTTGCTGGTCTGTTTCTAGTTGTTGGAGATGTTGTGTTATTGTGTTGATTTGGGTATTTTCTTCTTTTTGGATATGTGTATTTATTGCAATAAACTGTCCTCTCAGCACTGCTTCTGCTGTGTCTCAAAAGGTAATGGTATAAAAAAAATTATGTGGCCAAATATGAGTATGACTTTAATGTCCCTCTCTCAGCTTCTTGCCCTCTAGTCTGCCTGAGAAATTTCAACATGCCACTGTTGGTGGTTATGACATAACTCAGGATTTAGTTTTTGGCCTGTTTCTTTTTTAGCCTATGTCTCTCCCACTCTACAACCCCTGTTCAGGCCTTTTCCCTTTTGATAAACAGTTCAAGGCTGGCTGTGGCCGTTTTATGCTGTTGCTTGGTTTTAAGCAGGGCCTTTCCCTTTAAATACTGCTGAGCAGATCTGTGCACGTGTGTAGTAGAACCCTCTGAGCATGGGGGTATGTCCATTCAGTCAGGCACCCCCTCTGGTCACCAGAATTGAGGTGTGCAAACTGCAAGAGACCAATGAACAGATACAGAAAAAGAATAATAAAAGAATGTCCACACCTTTATCTCTGGGGATCAGTCTGGAGTCAGGCATCCATGACAGTTCTGATCCTTCCCCCTTTCTGTCTCACACAAGATGGCTGTTCCAGGAGTCTCTGAACCACAGATCCCCAAAAGTACTAGATTTCTAGCTTCTGATATAAATTTCACTGGCTGTAAGACTTTAAACTTTCTAAATTGTCCTTTATATGTGGTTTAGAGTTCTGGGACCATCCCCTGAATCTGCTTCATCCAGT
>NW_006408676.1:4039179-4040551 GCF_000296735.1 Chrysochloris asiatica | reverse complement strand
TTTAATTCATTTACATTCAGTATACTCTTCTATAGGATAAATTGTTATCATTTTACTGAATGTGTATGTGTTGTATTGTTTGTTTCTTTGTTCCACATAACTTTCTATGGTGAGTTGATTTTGTTTGTGACTTTTATTGTGATTTTCTTCATTGCTGTTCTATTAGAGTTTATGAAATGTTTTCTTCAGTATGGTTGTACCTCAATGCAAAACCAACAAAAATCCTCACAGCTAGACCAATAAATGACACTATGATAAATGGAGAAAAAGACTGAATTTTTCAAAGACTTCATTTTGCTTGGATTCACAATTAACACTCACGGAAATGCTGTTATTAAATGCCATCAAAATGTTTCTGAACCATAGCGACCCTGTATAGGGTTTCCGAGGAGCAGCTGGTGGGTTTGAAGTGCTGACCGTGTGGTTTGTAGTCCAATGCTGATCCTACATTGCCACACCAGGAGTGCTAGCAGCCAAGAAATCAAACAATGTATTGATTGCATTAGGCATATCTACTGTACATGACCTCTCTAAAAGTATTCAAGAGCAAAGATGTCAGTTTGAGGTAAGCCTGATCCAAACTATGGCATTTTCAATAGCTTCACATGCATGCAAAAGTTGGACAATGAATAAGGAAGAACATTGAATTGATGCAATTGAGTTAGGGTATTGGAGAAAGAATATTGAACTGCCAGAAGAAAAACAAATCTGTGATGGAAGAAGGAGAGCTGTAATGCTCCTTAGAAGCCAGGATGGCCAAATTTCACCTCTCCTACTTTGGACATGTTCTCAGGAGGAACCAGTCCCTGGAGAAGAACATTATGCTTGGTAAAATGGACGGTCAGTGAAATAGAAGAAGACCCCCAACGAGATAGATTGGCATAGTGGCAGCAGCAATGGGCTCCAGAGCAGTCGTTGTGAGAATGGTACAGGACTCGACAGTACTGTGTTCTGTTATGCATACACTCTGTATGTTTTAGAAACAACTCAACAGCACTTAACAGCAGCAACAAATGCTTAGGATTTTCTTCTTTTTAGTTTTTTTATTTTGCGGGGACAGTTTATTAAACTTTGAGTTTATCATTTGTTGTTGTTGTTAAGTGCTGTGGAGTCGGTTCCAACTCATAGCGACCCTGCACAGGGTTTCTAAGGCTGCAAATCTTTATGGGAGCAGAAAGCCTCATGTTCCTCCTGAGGAACAGCTGGTAGTTTCCAACTGCTGACCTTGAGGTTAGCAGCCCAATTCGTAACCACTACGCTACCAGAGTTCTTTAATTTATTCCCAAATTTGAAACCGTCTATTCTGTCTTGGGAGTCCTGGTGTGGCGCTGTGGGTTAATGTGCCAGGCTACAAAGCCATTTGGACTGCAAG
>NW_006408676.1:4024978-4030779 GCF_000296735.1 Chrysochloris asiatica | reverse complement strand
GTTTATTTTGCTGGTCTGTTTCTAGTTGTTGGAGATGTTGTGTTATTGTGTTGATTTGGGTATTTTCTTCTTTTTGGATATGTGTATTTATTGCAATAAACTGTCCTCTCAGCACTGCTTCTGCTGTGTCTCAAAAGGTAATGGTATAAAAAAAATTATGTGGCCAAATATGAGTATGACTTTAATGTCCCTCTCTCAGCTTCTTGCCCTCTAGTCTGCCTGAGAAATTTCAACATGCCACTGTTGGTGGTTATGACATAACTCAGGATTTAGTTTTTGGCCTGTTTCTTTTTTAGCCTATGTCTCTCCCACTCTACAACCCCTGTTCAGGCCTTTTCCCTTTTGATAAACAGTTCAAGGCTGGCTGTGGCCGTTTTATGCTGTTGCTTGGTTTTAAGCAGGGCCTTTCCCTTTAAATACTGCTGAGCAGATCTGTGCACGTGTGTAGTAGAACCCTCTGAGCATGGGGGTATGTCCATTCAGTCAGGCACCCCCTCTGGTCACCAGAATTGAGGTGTGCAAACTGCAAGAGACCAATGAACAGATACAGAAAAAGAATAATAAAAGAATGTCCACACCTTTATCTCTGGGGATCAGTCTGGAGTCAGGCATCCATGACAGTTCTGATCCTTCCCCCTTTCTGTCTCACACAAGATGGCTGTTCCAGGAGTCTCTGAACCACAGATCCCCAAAAGTACTAGATTTCTAGCTTCTGATATAAATTTCACTGGCTGTAAGACTTTAAACTTTCTAAATTGTCCTTTATATGTGGTTTAGAGTTCTGGGACCATCCCCTGAATCTGCTTCATCCAGTATTCTGTGTTATTGCTGATGGAGATCCTCACTGTACTTCTCCTGATCCGTCACCCACTATTGGCTGCTTTTGTATGTTTCCAATTCTTCATTTGTTTTTTTCATTTTGTTCTTTTTAATGTTTTCTTGAATTCTTCTAAAGTTTTGTCCATGTTCTTGCTTTCCTCTGATGCTTTTTAACTCTTTCTGTCAACCTGTTGAAGGTACCTAAATATCATTCTTTTCAGTTTCTTATCAGGTATTTCCGATATCATTTCTGGTATTATATTTTCTGTGTCTGTAATGTGGCCACGTGTTTGAGTCATTCTGTCATACTTCTTTGTGTCAATGCAAATTGTCTGATGCCCACAAGACATTGTGTTGTCATTGTATCTATATTTAATTGATGTTTGCTTCTTGCATTAGAACTAGCTCAAAAGCACTTAATAACAATACTAATGTTATTGTACGCTTAAGGCATTCCCATCTGTCCCTAGTAGGAGTGAGATAAAAGGTGTATATAGTGCTCTGTTTGCTGTTGTGTAACATAGGTCAGGGCAGGTTTGCCTTATGTTGGTTGTTGATTATTGTGGATCAGGTGGTACAGGAGTGGGTAGTGGTGCTTTTCCAGTGGGTGGAGTCAGAGGAGGTATGGATTTGGTTGGGCCATATGAGCACAAGTGCTACTTCCCCCAAACAAACAGAAGCATTCATGTTTAGGCATTTGTATAGACAGGTTTCAGTGTTTCCATCTATCCAGTACATAACTTTGAAAGACAGTGGTGGTAGTGTGTCATGGAGTCAGATCTGACTCATAGCGACCCTGTACAGGATTTCCAAGGCTGTAAATCTTTACAGGAGCAGAAACTCCCACAGAACAGGTGGTAGTTTCAAACTGCTGACCTTGAGGTTAACAATCTGATTCATAACCACTAAGCTACTCCAGAGCTCCTTTTATAGTCAGTATCAAAGTTGGCCTAAGTTTAGCACAGGCACTCCCCCAAATAATGTATAAGATTCATTCTCTTCCACTGAACAATTATCTCTCCCTTAGTGGGGATGTTTAGCCTTTTGTGATTACAATTCAGGGACTACTTCATCAGTAGTTCCAAGTAAAATTTTCTTCTTCTTTAATATGCCAGATAAGTTTTTTCTCCTCCCATGGATTTGAGTAACAATCTTTAAACTTATCTTTACCTTTGGAAACTCAAGGTATAGTCAGATCCATAAATACATAGCTTTTCTTAATACCTTTTAGAAATTATTAGATCCTTTCTTATATCGCAAAGGTAATCATTTATTTACTAACCCCCTACTAATTATAAAGGAGCTCTGGTAGCGTAGTGGTTATGAATCGGGCTACTAACCACAAGGTCAGCAGTTCGAAACTACCAGCTATTCCGAGGGAGAAAGATGAGACTTTCTGCTCCCGTAAAGATTTACAGCCTCAGAAACGCTGTTCAGGGTTGCTATGGGTCAGAACTGATTCCAAGAAACATAACCAACCAACCAACTAATTATAGGTTTTTTTTTTTTAAAGAGATTCTAATGATATAAAATTATAATTAAAATAGACAAACATTACCATTAAGTTGATTCCTATTTACTCCCCAAAGCCCAATTCAAAGATGATCTTGCTCTTTCACTTTGATTTGTGTAGCTGTAAAAAAACATATGCATTAAAATCATCCTAGCCCTCAGCAAATCAGGAGAAAGAACTATTTTATTGGAAGATGTGGCTTTAAAACATCATACTTACTAGATGAGGAAATATGTATATTTTATTATGTATTGATCCAGTAAGCCTGACACTTACAAAACACATTGATGAAGTTGTTGGTTGATGAAGTGTATGGAGGTTTAACCTTGACACAATCATAATACACAGGTCTCTAGTATTTTTGACTCGATGCCACTTAACAGTAACAATTGGATAAGCATTGGACCAAAAGGTTGATTTGAACTGCAAGGAGGGTGACTCAAACCCACCAACCACTCCACGGAAGCCCTATACTAGGTTGCCATGAGTTGAAACCAACTTGATGGCACTTAACAATACCACTGAAGTATTTAATGGCAAGGTGAATTTTAACTTGGAGAGTTGTTATGAGTTGGAACTGACTGGGTTGCACTTATCAACAATGATATTACAAAGTAATGGGTTTGGGGTATACACATAATTGAGCTTTGTGTACTAAATGCCAAATAACCAGATGAATGAGTATTTGCCCATACCTGCTGCTGTTTGAATGATCACACGCATAAGGTAAAAATTTAATGTTATATACCAATACTTTGTTTGCATTCTAATTAATGTTCATGAAATTTCCTTTCCCAAGTTCAAACATCTGGCAGATACATGCTTCAAGACCCTGCTGTTGTAAAGTCATTTCCAGCATCTCAGGAGAACTTTAAGGCAGGTGTTTGAATATGTATGAACATAGTTCACTCCAGACATTGGCTCTCTAATAAGTTGTCATTTGGTACCATCTTGCCTCCTGTTATTTGAGTAAGCAAGAAATCTTCTTTAGTTATGATGATTTGCATGTTCATCCAGACCCTTGCAGCAAGATAAAAGTAGCAAAATGTACTCACTTACATGATAATAACTCAAAACGTGCTTCTACACAATTTTCATTGCTCAATACATCAACAGTGCTATATATTAACTGCTGTAGATCATATGAACGAAGACATTGCAGAGGCCCATGAGCTGGATTGGTTTTCAAATGAACCAAAAATGCTGACTATGGTTCTGTAGGGGACTTAATGCCATGTGGATTTGAAAATAATATCTGAATATTTACCCTTAGTTTGGTTGATTTCATTCTGTAGTTTGTAGCATCCTGAATGCTGTCTGGTAAATTTGGTCTTTCTGCAAGTCAATTTTTTTCAAAGGTATTCATCGTTGATGGGATGTTTTGTATTAAATGCTTTCCTATGACTCCTTTTCTTGACTCAACCCCTTACTCCCTTTCCATTAAAAAAAAAAAAAAAAAAATTATTTGATTCAAAACCCTCAAAGCAGTTAACAGCTATTATCACATCACCCAGAAGAGGTAGGCAATTATAGCTGCACTTATATTATTTTTAAGAAACAGCTTATCTTTAAGTAGACTAATATTTTTAAATAAAGCAAATATTTAGACAAGCAGAGCTTCTTGATTCAGCAGTCAGATCGTGACAAGTAGAAGTGAAGTCCACCTAGTCAGCCATTAAACTTATTCTTCAACTCATACTCGTGACTTTGGTTTTATGATATTTCCTTTTATAGTTTTATTTTAATACCTTGAATTAACTGAAGTTAATGTAGAGATGACATTTGCTTTGCAAGTCCTTCTTTTACCATTGTGTTCAAGAACTGTGATGGTTATTTTTAAAAAAATTAAGTGCATATTTCTAAATGAGGCATAGAATACCCTATAAAATTTGTACTCAGTAACAGTCTTTTTTTTCTTTCTTTCTGGAAATAAGTCCTCTCCTCCAGTTGACTAGTATTTCTTTTTAAACTTCTTTGAAGAAATAGCTCCTATTCACCTTGTATTGGCTTTTGAGACAGATGGGACTGAATTTGAATTCAGACTCCATCTTTTCTTTTTCTGAGAATACCCACCTCATAAATCATTGCTAGGATGAGAGGAGATCCTAACCATAAATTACCTAAGGCTGTGCTAAACACATAACAAGTGCTCAATAAATTATAATAATGACTGCAACGATGAACTTACCAAGATTTAGGTTGCAAATTATAGAATCCAACTGTAACTAGCTTTGGGAAATAGAGGTATTTTGTGGTGCTGTGGGCTCATTTGTCAGAGTGCAAAGTTGTTTGAACTGCAAGATTGGTAGTTCAAGCTCACCAGCTGCTCCTTGGGAACCCTGTACAGGGTCGCTTATTGGTTAGAATCGACTTGATGGCGCTTAACAACAACAACAACATTAGGACAACATTGGGTATCTCTTACAACAAAACTATGGGTGGGGAAAATGATACTAGGTTTCTGAGCTACCTTTCAGTAGTATCTCAAACATTATTATCAGGAGAACACTTTTCTCACTCTTGCTCTAGCTTTTCACTGTTAACACTCCTTTGCATCTTACTGTGTGTTAGATTTATTATCTCCTGCTTATAGACCGACATCCTCCATATGAAAAGAACAAAATAATGATAGTTTTTGAGTTTTATTTTGTGAATGCCTCCCATTCATTCTATGTGGTTTCAGTCAGGCAGATTCAGGAAAGGTTTCCATTTTTATTAACTTGGCATTTTTTAACAGCTAACTGTGACCCAGTTGACAGAGCTGTACACACTATCTACCTGGATACTGGGATCACACAGTTACGGATCAGGGATCAGTCTCCGGAACTAAATGACTGTTGTGAAATAAGAAATGCCGAGGATTATTCACAAAAATCATCTAAAATTCAGAACAGATAAAGATAGCACAACTAGATACCTGTTTCAAAAATTTTAGAAGTTTGTTCTGGCAGACTTCATACAAGCATAAATATTATGTTGAGAGTTATGTGTTGAGAGTCATGTTGTAGGTAAATAGGAACTTCTGTGGAATTATAGACAAAAGGGTAATGAATTGTGGTGGGGACTGAGGAAATTAGAAAGTGTAATAACATTTTTGAGAAGAAAGCTGAATACTGAAATATATGGGTTTGTGTGTGGTCTGTGTGTGTCTGTGCACATGCATGTGTGTGTACAGATAGATAAGAAGTATTGAAGGTATGCTATGCAAAGAGGATAGTTTGTAAAAGTACAGAAACTGGGGAAGCTTGCTGCCTTTGGGAATTCCTGCAGTTTTATATGGCTGTTTGTAGGATCCTGTTAGGCCTTACTGAAATGGAGAACTCTCAGCCTGAAAAACTTAAGATGCACACTTTGTGGTGCCTTTTAGATGATGTAAAGAGATTGAACTACACGTAATAGATGGTGGAATCTATTCACAGATTCCAATTAGGGGAATTATCCAGGCAAATTCATTTTTATTTTATGTAAG
>NW_006408676.1:3993633-4024492 GCF_000296735.1 Chrysochloris asiatica | reverse complement strand
ATATACAGGGTTGCTATGGATCAGAACCAAAACAACAATTATCAGGAGGAACCAGTCCCTGGAGAAGGATATCATGTTTGGTAAAGTGGAGGGTCAGAGAAAAAGAGGAAGACCCCCAACGTGATGGATTGGCACCCTGTCAGCAGCAATTGGCTCAAGTGTAGTTAACAATTGTGAGTTTGACCTAGGATTGGGCAGTGTTTTGTTCTGTTTTGCATAAGGTCCTATGAGTGGGTGCCGACTCAATGGTACCTAACAACAGCAACAAATGCCAATCCTTGGTTAGCTGCAAAAGCACTGACTATTGGAACCACTCCAAAACAAAAGCCACTAGAGCTTTCTTTTTTATTTTTTCATATATTGCCTTTCCCTTCACTGAAATTGATAGGGTGTCTTTTAGGAGTCCTGGTGTGGCTCTGTGGGTTAGTGTACTGGACTGCAAAGTCATTTGAACTACAAGGTCGGTGCGGTGGTTCAAGCTTACCACCTCGGAAACCCTATTCAGGGTTGCAGTGGGTCGGAACTGACTCCACAACACTTAACAACGACAACATTAGGAGCCCTGATGGCGTAATAGTCTAAGATTTGGGCTGATAATCACAAGGTCACCTGTTTGAACCCAATAGCTGCTCTGCAGGAAAAAAATGAAGCAATTTACTCCCACAAAGATAGACGTACAGATTAGGAAAATCAAAGGGGCATTTCTACTCTCTCTTATAGGGTCCCTATGAGTTGGACTTGACTCAATGTCAGTGGGTTACTGTGCAGTTGGTGATTTTCCCTTCTCTCTCAGCCCTAAAATCATCAAATAATATAAAAAATTTCTGTTTATAAACATGTCCTTGACTTTTCATATTAGTGCACTCATACAATATTTATCCTTTTGTGACTTATTTCTCTCAGCATCATGTCTTCCAGGTGCATCCACATGGAATCCTCATTATTCTTGAACATTGAATAGTATTCCATTGTATGCATAGACCCTCATTTGTTTATCCATTCTTCCATTGATGGGTACTTCAGTTGCTCCCATCTCTTTGTTATTGTGATTAATGCTACAATGAACATTTGGTTGTTGGTAATTAACATTTGGTTAATTACCATCCCAGTCCTTTCTGACTCCTAGTGACTCTGAATAGGGTTTCTGAAGAGCTGCAGGTGAGTTTGTGTCACCACCTTGTGGTTCAAACTGACCTTGTGGTACAATGCTTTATTTCACTCACAGTACCACACCAGGATTCCTACAATGAACATGGGTGTACAGTTATCTGTTCATGCCCAGGGTCTTATTATTTAAGATATATACCTAGCAGTAAGGAGCTCTGGTAGCGTAGTGGTTACAAATCAGCCTGCAAACCTTCAGGTCAGCAGTTGGAAACTACCAGCTGTTCCATGAGAGAAAGATGAGGCTTTCTGCTCCCATAAAGATTTACAGCCTCGGAAACCCTGTACAGGGTTGCTATGAGTCGGAACCAACTCCACGGCACACCATCACCACCACCACCTAGCAGTGAGATTGCTTAGAAAAATGGTATTTCTGTTTCTAACCTTTTAAGGAAATGCCACACCATCATCCACAGTTGTTGCATCATTTTACAGTACTCCCAGTAGTGTGAGACTTCCAGTTTCTTCACACTCTCACTAACGATTGTTGTTTTCTCCCTTATTGATATTTTTTATTATTGCAAAAATTATTTTGATTTGCATCTCTCTAAGTCCTGATATGGTGCTGCAGGTTAAGGTAAGGTCTGTTTGAACCACCAAGGTCAGCATTTCAAGCTCATCAGCCACTCCTCAGAAACCGTATACAGGGTCACTGTGAGTGGGCAACAACTCAACAGCACTTAACAACAATGGTTAACAGTTATGAGCATATCTTCATGTGCTTGCTGTCCTTTTAAAATTGGATTGTTTGTCTTTTTGTTGCTGAGGTATTTAACTTTTCTATAGATTATTTAAATTAGTCTTTTGTCAGATATGTCATTCCCAAATATTTCCCCCAGTCTGTGAGTTCTCTTCTTATTCATCTGGAGAAATCTTTTGATGTACCTAGATATTTAACTTTAAGAATGTCATTTAGAATTTCTTTTGCTATCTGTGCATATTTGTCACGTTTACACAGTCTATTGATGCCATAAATAAGGACCCCAAAGTTTGTCTCCTCTTTCTTTTTTTTTTTTTTTTTGGTGATCCTGCATTTTACACCACCCTCTCAAAGCCCTCCCCTCTACATGGACCCTCAACCCTAAAGACTGGGCATCTGTACCATGGACTTCTTTTTTCCCCTTCATTGGCTCTCCCCTCACTCTGCAGTTACCCTTGCTTAGTATTGTCATTCATGTCACTGCACTTACTTCTCCTAGGTTCAGCTCTAATCTGCTCACCTTGTTACTCTCTGATTCTGGCCACAACTGTATCTCTGTCCCATTAGGGATTCCATGAAGTCAGCTTCTCCTTGCCTTCTGTGTGCCCAAAATGGCCAGATAAAGCGAGGGACTCTGCTCCATTTAGCTCCTCAGTCACTATTTTCATTCTGTCTGCCTTTCCAAGCAGCTTTTAATCTTTATCTTGCAATTTGATGCTAAATTTGTGCATGATCATCTGTATGTATTGTATTTTGTTGTTGTTGTTGGTTTTGTGTGTGTGTGTGTGTTTGGTTCTCTGTTGAAGAGGATTGGGCAGTTTTTTGGGTCTCTGTTGTAGAGGCGTCACTGGATGGAATGTTTCGCCAGGTCACCATCATGTCTCCACCTCTTTAATCAGATTTCTTTTTATAACGGTTACGATAATGTGTAGGATAGGTTGGAAGGGAGAAGACAAATCTTAATGGCACATTAAATACAATGAGAGTCTAAACTGGGGAGCTGGAGAGAAATGATTCCAGAGATTAAAATGAAATAAAGTTTTTAAGGCCTGATTATGACCTTCATGTGTTAGAGATGAAAAGAAGTAGCAATCAGGAGCACACAATATGTGCTCAAGAAAAATTTGTTTATTAAGTCATGGCAGCTACATATCAGGCTTTGAGTCTTAATAGGAACTTTGTATCACACCTACAGTTTCTATTCAACGATGTCACGAGTCTTTCTCTGTTAACTTTAGTTCCAATTGTATCTCTCTTTTTTAATTTCAACAAGTAGTTATTATCTATATAAGTCATGGGCACTTAATTGTATTCTTCCTATTTCTTAATAAATTCATCTATGTGACTCCCAGGACTACTAGACTGTAGACTCATAGAGATCTGGACACTTGTCCGTTGTTTGTCCTTCAGTGTTGACAATGTTGCTATTGACTAGTAGATACTCAGTTAATATCTCCAAATCAGTAAATGAATTCATAATTAATACAATTAATGTTTAGCCATAAAGAATAAAAATAACATATGGTGGTGGTGATTATGTGCTGTGGAATCGGTTCCAACTCATAGTGACCCTGTACAGGGTTTCTGAGGCTATAAATCTTTACGGGAGCAGAAAGCCTCATCTTTTCCCCATGGAACAGCTGGTAGTTTTAAACTGCTGACCTTGAGGTTCGCAGCCCAATTCGTAACCACTATGCTACCAGAGCTCCTTAAAAAGAACATATATACCTAGGTTAATAAAATTTCCCTCATAAAATTACCTTGGGGATAATACAATGTTGTTAAAATATTGTCATTGCTAAGAGTACACTCAGAATTCATCTTTTGGCATATAACATATGCCTGCTTGTCATATTTCCAGATGCTATCTGTATATCTATACTTGTCACATTGTAGTCATGATCTCAGCAGGCAATTGGTCATGTTAAGTTACTGTTATCAGAAAAAATGGTGCAAGATCAGCTATTCACTTTTTAGCAGTTGTCCTTCAAAATTTAATTGGCTCAGATCCAACAATTCTATGTAGTAGATCAAATCATTCCATTACAGTGTGATACATTTGGCAATCAGTGTATATCAAAAGGATTATCCAGAAACTACACAATTTAATACTGTGCCTCCAACAGGAATATTTGAATGTTTTTATTGCTGTGATGATTGGTATAATTTGCTTTGAAGGTATTTTAAAAATATATTTTATGTGCATATTAGGAAATGGAGAGTTGATCAGCTATTATCCATGTTTTATAAAAATTACCAACCCTATTTTTCACTCAGAAACTGTCAAAGAATCTAGATCTTCCTGGGATCCTACATTCCATGTGTTTGCCAGAAATATAACTTGCATTATTCTATTTTTCCACTCTCATTAGCTATCCAGTTGCAGGAAGAGTTTTTCATCCAGGTTACATAATTTATATATTACTTGAATCAAACTAAAATAAACAGAATATTTTCAGTTGTTATAAAATTGTTTTTATTGTAGGCCTCTTTAGTATTGGAAGCCAACAGAAAAGCAGCAACAACAATAAAAGAAAAAAACAACAACAACAAAAAAAAAAAACACACCAAAAAACTAAACAGACAGAGGAATGCTATTTTGTATTGAACAGTGTTGTTAAGGAAAGAACCCTCTATAAATGCCATTTGTTGTGAGCTCTCTGCCTTCAAAATGGTGGCATGTATGATTTTATCTCATACACAGTTTCTGTAGCCACTCAAATCATGCTCATTGTACAAAAGAGGAAATTTTGCCTTAAACAAATTATGTAATTTGCTAAAGTAGCAAAGTTAATAAGAAGCAGAAATCTGTATGACTCCAGAGCCTGAACTCCAACAAGTTGATGAGAAAGCATGGTGTTTTCTGCTAGGTCTCAGTCTTGAGAAAAGCTGTATTCTCTGAAGAAAAATAGTCATTTTAATGTATGAGCTATTTGTCTATGTTGAGTAAAAGTGCCTTTTCTTTCTTAGGTTGATGGCACAAAGTCAAATTTGCCACTAACTTAACATTCATGTAAGACTTATCACATAAATAACTGTTCTCACTTTTTATGTAATTATATTTTATTTATCACCACTATCTTCTCTTCATAATCATTTTCTCATATATTTATTTTATTGTGCTATTGTACAGAAATTTTTACATGTTGTTACACATCCAATTTGATAGAGACCCTGTATAGGGTTTCCAAGGAGTGGCTGATGTGTTTCAACTGCTGACCTTGTGGTTCAAATTGACCTTGCAGTCCAGTGCTTTATCCCACAGTGCCTGATTATAGTGTATATATATTTCTCACCTGTGTTATCTCATTTAATCTTTCTAAACATCTAGCAAAGTGTATGTATTCCCATTTTATAGATTAGATCTCTGAGGTTCATAGAGTATACTAATCTGCATATCCAAGATTTGTTGTTGTTATTGAGTGCCATTGAGTTGATTCTAACCCATACTGTATAGGGTTTCCAAGGAGCAGCTGGTGAGCTTGAACCACCTACCTTGCAATTTACCCACCTAATAAACAAGGAAAAGTGTTGGTGAACAACAACTTTTACTTGCCAAATGTGATTCTATTTCTTTCTTCAATATTTTAGTGTGAATGTACCATTTCCCAAGTACTATTCTCTGGTACACTAGGATCTCAGACATATCAATAGGTCTGTGGTTCAAATTGACCAGCCACTCGTCCAAAACCCTATACAAGGACACTGTGTGTGAGTTAGAACCACCTCTCTGGCACTTAACAACAAGACAACAACTACAAAATTCTAAGAAAAGGGCTCTGTAGTTAAGTATGCTGGCTAAAGTGCATGTATGCAACATATCTACCTTTTGAGAACTCACAAAAAAAGGTAACATACTCAACTCTCAGTTATGCCAGAAATAAAATAAACCTATCAGATAAATTTATAAACCAACCAGTTAAACTGATGTTATATAAATTGGTTTGGTCCAGTTTCCCCATTCTTTAGTTTTCATTTAAAATGCCAAATAACATCTTTCTGAAATTTACTATTCTAAGGAGTATAATTTGGAAAATGTTGGTAAATGGAACAAAAATATCTAAAACAAAATACTAAAGGAAAAAAAAAAAAAGAGCAGTAATTCAATCCTCATCCAGTTCTCTGCTAACCAGCAGTACGACCTTCACTCAGTCACTTAACCTCTTTGGGTCTTAAATTCTTCATCTGTTAAATTATCATTTGAACTCACTGATCTTGAAGGCCTCTCCCAGTACTAACATTTTGGTGCCTGACTCATAAGTGCTAACTCATTTGAGGTGGATTCAAGTGTATACTTACTTTCAGAGGGTTAATGTTGCATCTAAGAGAGTGATGATTGGGAATAAGTTCAGTAACAGTGTTTCATTAATAAAGATATATTAAGAAAACATTGTGGAGGTTCCCCCCAAAACTAAAAGTATAATTATCACATGACTCAGAAATTCCATTCCCAGGTATATATCCAAAAGACTTGAAAGCAGAGACTCAAATAGAGACTTGTAAAGCAATGTTCATTGAAGCACTATTCATAATAACCAGAAGGTGTAAACAATCTAAATGTACATCAGTTGATGAATGGATAAACAAAATGTGATACATACAAAGAAGCTTCCATTTTTTTCAGGAACCTTTTGAAACACACTGGAGTCTTGATCCATGCTATAGTATGGATGGAGCTTGAAGACATCATTGAATGAAATAAAACCCCACTGTCATAGACTTAGTACCAACTTCTAGTGACCCTCTATTGGGTTTCTGAGACTGTAAATCTTTACAGGGGCAGATAGCTTCATCTTTCTTGGGCTGAGTGGCTGGTAGGTTTGACCTGCCAATCTTGTGGTCAGTAGCCCAATGCTTAACCCACAGAGCCAATGTAGACTCAAGGGAAATAGTTTAGATATTCAGTAGGATATATAAAAGACAGCTTTGGAGAGCCCAGAAATTTCTGGGGGGGAAATATGGGAGTCCTTCGTCAGTCAACATGGAGTTACATTCTGTTATTTGTGTATTAGTATTATGCTATTTAGTGGTTACTAGTGGTTATGGTGCTGTGGGTTGATACGCCAGACTGCAAAGTCGTTTGAACTGCAAAGTCGGTGGTTCAAGCTCACCAGCTGTTCCTTAGAAACCCTATACAGCGTCGCTGTGGGTCAGAACTGACTCAATGGCACTTCACAACAGCAAGTAGTTATGAATCGGGCTGTGAACCGCAAGGTCAGCAATTCAAAACTACCTGTTGTTCCATGGGAGAAAGATGAGGCTTTCTGCTCCCTTAAGATTTAATGCCTCGGTAACCCGGTACAGGGTCGCTATGAGTTGGAACCTATTTCACGGCACTTAACAACAACAACAAGGGGAGGGAAGAATGGTGTTAATGGTAATGGAACTGTCACATTGATTAAGGGTAGGGTCATACAGCTGATTCTTGTAATTATTGTTAAGAAGTTGTATACCCATGAAAAGTTGAACCAACGTATGTCAAGCAAGAAGTTGCATACCTGTAAAAAAGTTGAATTGGCAAAAGTTGTATGACACATATGTTTACAGTATCAACTGTAAAGAGTACCTACTGGAGCTGGTTATGTACAACCAAACACCTCATGGACCCTGAGGCCTTAGTTTGGAGCTAAAGAGTCATGGTTTCATAGGTCACCCCAGTTGACCTAATAACATATTTGGTGCTTTGGGTTTACCACCTAATTTCATGTGTAGTGAATGGGGTCTTACAAGCTTGCAAGCAGCATGGAAGGCACAAAAAAATGGTCAACAGTCTCTTGGAGTAATGAAAAAGTAGTTAGAAAGGAGCACATGGGATGCATGGTTAATTGCCTCCATGAACAACTGTTTCCTTTGCTACAGGACCACAAGAACTGATGCTACTTGTCTACCATAAACTGAACTTTTTGATCAGAGATTTCATAGAAGAATTGTGATCAAAAGAGGGAAAATGCTGACTAGAATATGAAGTTCTCATGGACTCCAGAGTCTCTGGATCCATGAAGGTCAGATGTACTCCTGAATCTAATGTCCTAAGATAATTTTTAAACCTGAAAACAAAAATATCCCAAAAGATTTATTAAAACTAAACAACTAGTTAAAAAACAAAAACAACCCAAAAAAACAAAAACAAAACCAAGTCTGCCTTGAACATTGTGTTATTTTAAGAACTATCTGTGTGGGATCAAATTAAAAACAGCAATTCAAAAGATTAGATAGCAACCTTAGGGAATAGTGATTTTATGTTAATAGGGAGGAACAATTCAGAAAAGGAGGATGAGAATTGTTGTCCAACTCAAAGGTGGTGATGAAGGTCACGAAATGGTACATGTAAGGAGCTCTGGTGGTGTACTGGTTATGGGATGCTAACCCAAGGCCAGCAGTTCAAAACTACCAGTTGTTGCAAGGGAGAAGGATGAGGCTTTCTGATCCCATAAAGATTTACAGCCTTAGAAACCCTGTACAGGATCACTATGAGTCAGAACTAACTCCACGGCACACAACCACCACCACCACCCCACTATCAAATGGAAACTGTGAAATACTGCATGTTTTGCTATGTATATTCTAAACAGCAATATGATAGAGGAATTAAAAATAAGATTTATTAGGATGCCTCTTCAAAAGTATTAAGAAAGAAAGAATCTTACAGTCCAATTGTAGGAACTGAGCCGGAGGGACAAGGAAGTTAGAGAGTAGCATAAAGTCCTACTTCTAAAGAGGAATGAGGTACAAGTCTTGGGCAGAATCTCCTGTTTCAGGATAGGATAAGAAAAGGATATTTGTCAGACAATAAGTTGACTTTTCATTGCAAACTACAAATTGAATGTATCTGCATTTATATTCGTATTTATATTATTCACCAAGTTCTTGTAGGAACTTAGAGGGGGAAAAAAAGAAGTCATATAAAGTTGATGTCCCTTGCAAAGTTATAAAAAAAATCACATTTCATTTTATGTTAGGTTTTTAAAGTGGGGTAAAATAATTACACTTTGAATTGCGAACATTGTTTGACTGTAATATCTCTTTTCAAGCAGATTCTGGTAATTCCACATATAGAAAATGAAAGTGTGTTCATAGAAACCATCAGAGCAAGGCAGATGGAATAAAGTATTTGAAAATCTTAAAGCTGCACTTGAATTATCACCTTCGGATCTGCATATTTAATATATTATTAAAAGTCTTTCTCTAGCAGTGTTTTATACCACCTTCTGAAATATATAGAGGGGATCATTAATTGTCCTCTTATTTCTCTGAGGACTAAATAAAGAGAAAAAGGATTTAAATTGCAACATAAAGGAGCTGATTTAGATATTAGATGAACTTACAAGTTAATTAAGCAATACTCATACACCTAGCTTCTAAGGTTGTCTTCGCTACTGCACATTTATATGTTTATATATCTGGAGTATTGGTGGTATCCTGGATTATGCATTGGGATGCTTACCCACAAGGTCATCAGTTAGAATCCACCAGCTCTGCAGGAGAAAGATGAGGCTTTCTGTTTCCATGAAATTTTACAGCCTTGGAAACCTTGTACAGGGGCACTATAAATCAGAACCAATTTGACAGCAAAGAATCATCAAATGTGTATATCGGTGTGGGTTAGATGTTGGAGAGCTAACTGCAAGGCCAGTAGTTCAAACCCACTAACTGCTCAACTGCTCCTTGGGAGAAGGACGAGGCTGTCTACTCCCATAAAGGTTTACAGTTCCGGAGTCCCTATATCAGGTAGTTATGAGTCATTATGTAATTTATATGTATGTGTCTATATATATAGGGGAGACTCGATGTGGTGCTGTGGGTTAATGTGCCAGACTGCAAAGTCAGTTTCAACTGCAAGGTCGGTGGTTCAGGCTCACCAGCTGCTCCTTGGAAACCCTATACAGGGTTGCTATGGGTCAAAACTGAGTTGAAAGCACTTAACAACAACAATATATATGGGGGACTTTTATCATGGCACTATAGGATCAGCACTGTATGGCGAACTACAAGGTCAGCATTTCAAACCCACCAGCTGCTCTTTGGAAATGCTATAGTAGGTTGTTATGAGTCTGAACTGACTCCACAGCACTTAACAACAATAATATATATATATGGTATGGCTTGGTAGCATTTTAGGATAAAGCATTGGACTGTTAAACACAAGGTCAGTGGTTCAAACCCAACAGACACTCCTTGGAAGTAAGATGAGGCTGTCAGTTCCCATAAAGATTTACAGTTTCTGAAACCCTATGAGTAAGAATCAACTTGATGGCAGTGGATTTTGAATTTGACTTTTGGAGGGATGTGTATATCTCCCAAGGATCAAATAATAGATTTGAACTGTTGACCCTGCAGTTAGCAGGCCAACTCACAATTCACTATTCTACCAGAGTTTCTCATATATATATATATATACACATGTTGTTGTTGTTAAGTACCGTGGAGTTGGTTCCAACTCATAGCGACCCTGCACAGGGTTCCCAAGGCTGTAAATCTTTACGGGAGCAGAACATCTCATCTTTCTCCCACGGAGCTGCTGGTAGTTTCGAACTGCTGACCTTGAGGTTGGCAGCCTGACTCGTAACCACTACGCTACCAGAGCTCCTTATATATACACATACATACATACATATCTTGTACAAGTTGGGCTGCTAACGTCAAGGTCCGCAGTTTAAAACTACCTACCATTACAAGGGAGAAAGATGAGGTTTTCTGCTTCCATAAAGATTTACATCCACAGAAACTCTTGCATAAAGAGTTTCATGAGTTGGAACCAACTCCACAGCACATAACCACCACACACACATATACACACAATACACACACACACATATACACACAATACACACACACATAAAAATGGAGTCCTATTGTGGCACTATACAATAAGCACTAGACTACTAACCACAAAGTTGGCAGTTCAAACAACCCATCATTCACTTCTCAGAAACCCTATACAGTGTCTCTATGAGTCAGAACCAACTTGACGGCACTTAACAACAACATATATACATGCACACACACGAATATGTAATATACATACATTTGTGGGAGAAAGATGAGGTTTCTGCTTCCACAAAGATTTACAGCCTTGGAAATACTATACAGGGTTGTTATGAATTGAAACCCACTTGATGTCACTTAACAACAACAACAACAATGTATATTACTAGATATATAATGGAGTTCCTGGCATAGTGGTATAGGATAATGCGATAGACTGTAAGATTGGTTTGAAACACAAGATCGGTGGTTCAAAGTCACTAGCTGTTCCTCTGAAACCCTATAGAGGGCTGCTACAAGTCGGAACCAACTCAGTGGCACTTTAACAACAAGAAGTATATAATATATGCCTATTATATTTAGAAAGAACTCTGGGTTATGAGTCAGGCTGCTAACCTCAAGATCAGCAGTTTGAAACTACCAGCTGTTCTGCGGGAGAAAGATGAGGCTTTCTGCTCCTCTAAATATTTCCAGCCTCAGATACCCTTATGCAGCATCACTATGAGTTGGAACTGACTCCACGAAACACCACCACCATTATATTTAAATACAGAAATCTAAATATATATGTGATTGCTTCTCTCTTTTATACAAGGGTGCTTCAAAAAGTTCGGGGAAAGATGAAATTTTCCCATGACCTTTTGAAACTCCCTCATGTTTTATAGTTCATTCTCAGGATGGGTTTATATTAGGACTCCAGAGGTTTCTTTTTTCTTCTACCTTATTCCCATCTTAAGGAACTCTGGTAGCGTAGTGGTTACGAATCGGGCTGCAAACAGCAAGGTCAGCAGTTCGAAACTACCAGCTGTTCCGCGGGAGAAAGATGATGCTTTCTGCTCCTGTAAAGATTTACAGCTTCGGAAACCCTGTACAGGGTCGCTATGGGTCAGAACCGACTCCACGGCACATAACAGCAACAACAACATTCCCATCTTAGAACTTAGAATAGCTGTTTAGGTCTTTGTCCAAATCCTACCTGTTCTTTGAGGGGCACGTGGGATTTTTTTCCTTTCTTTTTTTATTGTATGTGTATATATATGCTTCTTTACTACATATGTAACACTCTATTAATGTTTGCTCTTTTCTTCCTATGGTACTTTGTTGTTTGAGCATATAAATGGGGATAAAGAGGCTTTTAACCTGCCTCATCAAATCGTTGGAGAAGGATGTCATGCTGGGTAGGATGGAGGGTCAGAGAAGAAGAGGAAGATCTCCAACGAGATGGATCGGCCAGGTGGCATCATTGATGGACTCGGGGGGTGGCAGCGGTGGTGAGGTTGGCCCAGGATCGAGCATTGTTTCGTTCTGCTGTGCATGGGGTCACTATGAGTCAGTTCCGACTCGATGGCACCTGACAACAACAACAACATCAAATTGCCAGGTATGATTTGTCTTGCAAAATGCATCGCAAGCTCTTTCAGATCAACTCAATACAGAGAGTGCCTGCGTCATGTGCTAGTTACAGAAGGGATCATGAAGGCAAATTATACACCAAGGCTGATCTCAGTGAGTTCGGTGTTTGGTATGGAGAGCGGCTTGCTGTGGTAGAGGGAGAAGGAAGGTATTCTATGAGGGAAGAAATGAAGAAAAAGTTCATGTAGGCAGAGTGGTTAAGCATGGGCTCTGGACCCTGACACTATTTCACAGATATTTGTAGCCTCACTATGCAGGGAAATGTCTGACACATAGTAAGTCTTTATTAAACATATTTGATAACAGGGATAAAGAAGAGATGAATATATTAATCTCTTTTCAGGTAAGACACGAAAAGGGTAAAATGTAAAAGAAGATTTGAACATAAACTATAAGTAACTAGGAGCCCAACTTATTGAATTTTACATGAAGAGGAGTTGATACCCGTTGTTAGATGTCATTGAGTTGGTTCCTACTCATAGCAACCCTATGCACAACAGAATGATATGGTTCCTGGTTCACCCTCACAAATGTTGTCATGTTTGAGCCCATTATTGCTACTTCTGTGTCAGTCCATCTTGTTAGGGGCTATCCTCTCTTTCGCTGACCCTCCACTTTGTTGTTGTTGTTATGTGCCGTGGAGTTGGTTCCAACTCATAGCGACCCTGTACAGGGTTTCCGAGGCTATAAATCTTTACGGGGACAGAAAACCTCATCTTTCTCTTGCAGAACAACTGGTAGTTTCGAACTGCTGACCTTGTGGTTCACAGCCCAATTCGTAACCACTACACTACCAGAGATCCTCCACTTTACCAAGCATGATATCCTTACCCATGAACTGGTCCTTCCTGATAATATATCCAGTTCAAGAGGGACAAAGTCTCATCATCCTGGCTTCTAAGGAACATTCTGGCTATACTTCAAAAAGACTTGTTTTTTGGGGGGTAGGGTGGGGGGTGGCAGCAGTTCATGGTACTTTCATTATTCTTCATAAACATCATAATGCAAATACATTGATTTCTACAGTCTTCTTCATTCGTTTATCTTTATTAATTGTCCAACTTTCACATGCATATGAGATGATTGAAAATACCCTGGCTGGGTCAGGCTCATGTTAGTCCTCACACTGACATATTTGCTCTTGACATTTGAAAGACTTGTGGAACAGATTTTCCTAATGAAATATATCATTTGATTTCTTGACTGCTACTTCCACATTTTGGTGTGGTGTTGTGGGTTAATGCTCTGGGCTGCAAAGTGTGGTTCAAACCGGGCCACTCCTCGGAAGCCTTACACAGGGTTGTTATGGGTTGGAATTGACTCAATGGCACATAACAACAAAAACAACAGCTTCCATGATTATTGATTGGGAACTTACACAAAATGAAGTCTGTGGCAACTTCAAACTTTTCCCCATTTATCATGATGTTTTTTTACTGATCTAGTTGTGAGGATTTTAATTTTCTTCACACTGAGGGACAATCAATACTGAAGGCTGTGATCTTCAATCTTCATCAATAAGTATTTCAAGTCATCTTTGCTTTCAGCAAGCAAGGATGTGTCATCTGCATATCATAGGTTGTTACGGAATCTTCCTCCAATCCTGTGCATAGGGTCGCTATCAGAGGGCACCTAAAAATAATTAATTCTAATGCTATGTTCTTCTTCATATAATCCAGTTTATCAGAGTATTTGCTCATGATACAACACTGGTGAAAGGATACAACACTTAGGAACATCTTTCCTGATTTTAAACCATTCAGTATCCTCTTGATCAGTTCAAATGACTGCCTGGTGATCTGTATAAAAGTTCCTTGGGAAATAATTAACTGCTCTTGAATGCGTATTATTCACAATATTATCTATAATTTGTTATAATCTACACAGTCCGATGAATTTGCATAGTCAACATGCAATTGACTTTGCATACTCAAAAAAGCACAAGTAAACATCTTGCTCTGCTTTTACCCAAGATCCATCTGATGTCAACAATGATATCCCTCTTTCCACGTCCTCTTAGAATTCTGGCTTTGATTTCTCACAGCTCACTGTTGATGTATTGCTGCAATCATTTTTAAATTATTTTCAGCAAAATTTTACTTGCATATAATATTGCTAATATTATTTGATAAGTTCTACACTCAGTTGGGTCACCTCTCTTTGGAATGGGCACAAATATTGATCTCTTCCAACCAGTTGGCCAGGTAGCTATCTTGCAAATTTCTTGACATAGATGAGTGAGTGTCTCCAATGCTACATTACTTTGGTGAAAGATTTCAATTTGTATTTCATCAATTCATAGCCTTGTTCTTTGCCAATGCCTTCAGTGCAGCTTGGACTTCTTCCTTCAGTAACATTGACTCTTGATCATATGCTACTTCTTCAAATGTTTGAATATTAATGGATGCGTACAGCTGTTGCTCCTCATTTTGAGTTGTGCCCCATCAGCAAATGAGGTCCCAGACTATTACTCCATTTGCATCATCATAGTTAACTCTTCTTTAAGAAGGCAGCTCTTCCCCAGTCATATTTTGAGTGCTATTCAACTTGAGGAGCTCATCTTCTGGCACTATATCTGGTACTTTTCATAATGTGTCAATATTCAATATTCTGGTGTTATATGAACACTCCTATGTGCTGCTATATGAGTGTTCCATTGCTATTCATAATGTATTCAGTAGCTAAACATTTGGGACTAGTCTCTCCTTCTTCCTAGTCATCTCAGTCTGGAAGCTCAGCTGAATCTTGTCTAGCATGGGTGACCTTGCTGATATTTAAAATATCAGTAGCATAGTTTCCAGCAATGCAGCAACACACAAGTCACCACAGTACAACAAACTGGCAGACAGTGGTGGGTAAGGGGAATTAGGGAAAATGAACTTGGAAGAGTAGGTAGGAAGAAGATATCTAAGTCTTTGAACAGCATAGTACATAATTGAATCTTTGCTTGTAGGTAAGGAAAGAAAATATGGACTTTCAACAAAGGAAACAATATAACTGGGTTTTGATGTCAGTATTTTTCTGTCATGCCTCTTGCAGAAAATCTGTATTTTGATAGGTGTAAGGTAGAGGTTCACTAATGCTTTGGTTTATATTTGAACTTTAATTAAAAATGGCAATGTTTTAAATAGGAAAGAGGAAGTTACATTTATAAAAGCCACTCATGTAACAACCTCATATTCAGTGTGGTAGGACATGAAGACCCAATGATGCTAGTGAGAGAGATGGGGTCAGAACCCACGTTAGCCACTTCCAGGCTGGTACTACCCCTGACAGCCAGCTTCCTAAAGTCCATGATGATTTACTATGTACTTAAAACAGTTTTATATCCTTCAGTTTCATTTGAAAGAATGAAATGCTTCTAATATTTAAACTCAACATGTTGAGGAGATGCCTGGGTCAATATTTACCTCCCAGGTATAAAGTTTTCTATATCTCACTTCCATCTCTCAGCTGAAGCTTGTTGTTGTTGTTGTTAGGTGCCATCGAATCTTTACCGACTCATAGCAACCCTACAACAGAATGAAACACTGCCCGATCCTGGGCCAACCTCACAATTGTTGCCACACTTGAGCTCATTGATGCTGTCACTTTCCCAATCCATCTTGCTGGGGATCTTCCTCTTTTTCTATGACCCTCCACCATACCAAACATGATAACCTTCTCCAGTGATTGGTCACTCCTGACAATATGTCCCAAGTATGAGAGACAAAGTTTGGCCATCATGGCCTCCAAGGAGCACTCTGGATGCACTTCTTCTAACACATATTTGTTTGTGCATTTGTCAGCCCATGGCACTTTCAATGTTCATTTTAAATGAGAAACTAAAACTTGAATTTGAGAATAGACCTATGTCAAACTTTAATATCAGTCTTAAAACATAATGGTCAAGGATGATGACACTCAAAACGTTTCTACTGAGTGTTTAGTGTATGTAAGGCAGTGTTTAGGATTCTGTGGGTTTGGCTATGGGGTCCAATCATTCAGGCTTTAATCCTGGTTCTGCCACTTGTTGGCTTAGACAAGCTCCTACTCTTCATGTGTCACTTTCCTTTGATAAACTGAAGATAAGAAGACATACCTTTCAGGTCTCTTCTGAGAGTTAGATACAATAATCTAATGTCTGTTTCCCGCTTAAAAATAGTCATGACAGTTTCCCCTCTCAAAGAATTCTTCATCTAGTTAGGGAGACAAGATAGGAGCATGCAAAAAATTAATTAGTAACAAAAGATTAAAATAACAATTCCAGACAACAGAAAATATGTCACAAGCCTGTATAAAATTAATTTTCAAATGACTTCTATACACAATAAGAAATCAAGAAAGAAGAAATCATGTAAGCTTGGGAAGTTTGCTAAATTTAACGGCTCCTCATTATAGTGTTCAATGCCCTTACTGAGGGCAATCCTCCTGTACCTTAAATGAACACTCCTAGAGTCTTCCAGTTCACATGGTACTTTACTATGTCTTAACAGCATCTGCCTTTCAATTAGTTGAGTACATTCACTCATCTTTTCTAATGCTAATATCCCCCAGAAACAGACATGCATTCCATTGATAATGTATTACCAGTTCTCTTTTGATTACAAGTGGTTAAAATGTCATTTATCCAATCCTTTAAAGCATGAATCTATTGGCTGAAGAAATCCAGGGGCATAGTTCATGCTTCTAGGCACACAGAACCCATAGGGTCACATGACTTCATCAGGTCTCTCCATCTCTTTCATCTGCTATTTTCCCCGTTGTCATTGTGAATGTTTTTCCTAGAGCAAACTCTTTGTATAGATGGACAAGCAAGTTTCAGTGTCCATCATTTGCATAGTGGGTAACCGCAGGGCACAGAGTGTCAGCCCTTTACCTTGTTTTAGCAGCATATGAGTGGGAACACCTGAGTTCCTCCCAAAGCCTAGGGAGGCAGTTCTCCACCGGAAATGACTCAGAACAACAGCTGATTCCACTTCATGATAAATTCTAACTAAGATAATGTTGTTGTTAAGTGCTATCGTGTAGGTTCCAACCCATAGTGACCCTGTAGAGGTTTTCCAAGGAACGACTGGTGAGCTGCCAACCTTGCAGTTCAAACTGACTTTGCAGTCCAGCGCGTTAACCCACAGCACCGCAGAAGGACTCCAAGTAAGATAGTAGCTTTTTATCCATGCAGATGGAGGAATTGCAAAAAGAAAAAAAAAAAAATTGTGCTTTAATAATTTTGTTCACCAGCTCATTGATGTGTGTGTGTGAGAGAGAAAGAGAGAGTAAATTGACAGTGGGGACCAGAAATAGGGAACACTAATGCTTGATAAACAATTTTACCCTGACAGAAGACCTATGGAATCATCTCGGGCTAAGGGAAAGCATAAACTCATTGACGAGTTCTTTTATTATTTCTTTAATCTCCTGTCATGTTGCAAATAAATAGTAGGCTTGAATTTCTCAAGGCTTTGAGAAGCTGTTGTGGATTTCCATTTGCCTCTGAGACCACACACAACCCCATGTGTTGGAACAGACACCTCCCTTAGGCAGCTGTAGTTGTGGAGGTTTGGAGGCTGCTGAGAAGCACCCCTGTTTGTAACTCGAGGGCATTCAGTTTTATTGATCCTGTTGCTTGTCTAGGCTCTGTGCTGACTTTAAATTCCGTGGTCACACTCCTGTTTTGCTTTTGGCCAGAGCTCTTGTTTTTAAAATGGATGTCTGGCCCATAATTAGTTCCACTGCTGGGAGGAGGGTTCAAAACATTTCTGGGCCAGTGGGTCAGAACTAGTGGTTCCCAGACCTGAGGAGGAGATGAATACTTAGGGGAGCACAAGAACAGCAGAGCCAGATAGAATGAGTCCGGGTGGGAGTGGGCGGTGAGAGATTTTTTTACTCTGAGTGTCTGTCAGCTGTAAGATAGCTCTTCTACACTAACGGGCTTTGCTGGAGATGTGATAATAGGAGCTAGAGTGAGGGAATGTGCTCACTCAGCTAGGCTGACAACCAAGGCAAAGGGAGGGTCCTTCAGACAAGGGGGAAAACCTGGCTGGGGGATTCTGCACTGGGCTCGGCTTCCAGGTTCATTCCAGAAGAATAAGCTCCTGCTGAAGAAGATCAACAGGCCCTACCAGAATGTGCTCTTGTGTTAGGCATCCCTAGGGCTCCTTCTGAGGTAACTATCTTCTTTCTCTTTGCCTCCCACAAGGGAAAGACCTGGCTAGCCAACTGGCCTTAAGACTCCAGGAAATCTTGTCCACCTACTCTGGGAATGAGTTTTGCTTTCTAGTTGCTAGAAGATTAAGACAAACTCCCAGCAGAATGTAGAAGCAAGTTTCCCTCTAGAGGTCAGAGAGGGAAGTGATATGCTAAAGCGATGGCCACTGAGCTTGCTTATCCTCATTCTGCCCAGGCAGGGAGACCAAGGCCCTATAGTTTGCTTAGCACTGTGTTTGCCTCTGGATTCCAGAATGCGCCCTACATAAACTTTGACTTCAAGGAGCGTTCAGCATAGTCTGTGAGACAGACGCCACAAGAAACAATTGGGCACACGATGATAGTTAATCAGGAGACCCCGTGCATACTCATGAAAGAAGGAGGAGAATCCTTCCTAGGGGTATAAGGGTAGGGAACTAGGAGCAAGAAACAGCTTCTCAGAGCACATGATGCTCCAATTAAGGTTGAAAGGCAAACAGATTTTGCTCATCAGAGATTAGGCGAACATTTCAGGATGAGAGAATAATGTGAGTACTTGTATATACAAAGGTCCAAAGTCATGAAGGGCGGCATTGCTGAGGCTTTGTGAGTTGTGCTTGGTTATACTATTCATGCTGTGCTGTGCGAGGTGACACATATGGCTTTGTGTGCTAAAGGCTGAGATACGGATTCTTTATTTGACCTCAGTTTCTCTTTGGACAAATGGGTTTCTCCTGACTGGGTGATAAACACCATTGAAACTTTCCAGAGAAACCTATGTTCTCCATAATCCTGGGCCTTGCTTTGGGGCAAGAAACTAGAGAATTGCTTAACACCCTAACACTCCCCTACCGCCACCCCAAGATCTGTACCTCATCCTAAATGCATAAAACAAAAATGAGCTGTGAATGCCATGCTACCATGTGTGAAAACATTTTATTCATTCATTATGTATGCATTAACAAGATTTCAATGAGGTTTTACTTAGGAGGCACTTAGGAACTGATAATACTGTGCCCCCAATCAGTTTCCAAGACACAGAATCTGCAGTCTAGAGGGGACTTAGTCACTTGAATGGATATCCAGGATGCAGTGTCACAGGCTCTTATCCCTTGGTGGTCCTAGGGTCCTGTGTTTCTGAACTATAAGATTACTCCCCCATTTTTGTTACAAAACTTCTATCTTTACAATTGTGAAAGTCACAATTAGTCATGATAACAGTTACTCATTATCGGATCATAAGAATCTTAATCCTCATCTCTTTTCACCAGACTCATCTAGACAAGATGAAAACTATTCAATAAGGACTCTATGTTCCCTCACACACTCTTAAACTAAACTCCCTCTTGAAACCTTGTAAACCAGTCACTTTGTGCCTTTATTGCCCCCTCATTTTTGGTGGCCAGGTCTAAGTTGCCCATCCCTATCTACCCTGTGTACAGAGGGGATAGCGTTGATGGTGGATATGAAGATTCATTTCCTTTCTATTGATATTTAGAGCTACTACCTCTATGAGTGTAGGTCAAGTTCATCAAATTGTAGCAATTTACCCTCGTTTCCTTTATCAAAAATGTTTTTTATCTTCTTCTTGTCAAGTTCTGATCATCAAGCCTTCAAGGCTCCTAGGTCAAATGGGTTGATTCTTCTTTGCTCTCCCAGCGTTCTGCCGACCTTAATGCATATGAAACCATTAAAAATACCACGGTTTGAGTAAGCTGTACCTTAGTCTTCAAAATGGCATCTTAACATTTTTAATGATTTAAAGAGATTTTTCAGCCTATTTAAGGGCATTTTTTTGTGTCTTGAGTCCTGGTTGGCACTGTAGGATAAGCACTGAACTGCAAGGTTGGCGGTTTAAATCCACCTGCTGCTCCTTGTAAACCCTATACAGAGTCCTATGATTCAGAACAGAATAAACAGCACTTAACAACAACAATGGAGTCCTGTTGTGGTGCTGTAGGATAAGCACTGGACTTCTAATCCGATCTTAAGTGAATCAAACCCAGAAGCTACTCCTCAGAAACCCTGTTCTAGGTTGCTTTGAGTCAAGACTGGACTCCATGGCACAAGCATTTCTGGATCCAAGTGAAATGAAAACATTGACAACCAATATTTTCTACATTTATCTAGTGAGATAACCCTCCCATGAGTCACAGGCCAATACATCCACTATTGAGTTAGAAGACGTTCCACTTGACTTACACTAACACAAAGTATTTTTCAAAAGTATATTCAAGTACAGATCAAACAGATCTTCATCTAACATACGCCACCATTTTGAGGCAGAGCTATGTGAACCTAGTGTTACGTCAAGATTTGAACAGTGGGAAGGCAGAAGGACTATTATGGAGGAGGTGAGACAACGGTGAACAAGAGGAAGAGCAAATTCAACCTAATTGGGGAAAATAAATAGGCCTTTGCACCTGGGACAGAGGTCTTTCTAAAATCTGTCATTTAAAACCTTGTGTTTCTCAGTCAGTGAAGGAACAGTTTAGAAGCTCGGGTGGCACAGGTGGGGTTGGAAGAGGGCATCATCATCCAATGAGATATTCTGGTGAGTTTTAAATTGGAGATGGCAGTTGTATTATTAAAATCCATGAGCAGGGAGCACCCTCTTGTGTCCCAGCAGAGCCAGTGCAGCTCTGTGAAAGTAAGACTAAGGAAATCTGCACTATGGAAGGATTAGACTGGAGGGGTTTTGAAAGGATGCCCTTACTGTTCACCGCATAGAAGGGGAACAAGGCACCTAACAGAAGTGAAAGAGCAGTGACTAAAGCCCAAGTCTCTAACCCTCCAAATCATGTTGAATGTTTTAAAAAAATCTCAGACTCACGCTAATGAGTGAATCACACTTTGTCATTTTCATTTGTCCTTTTCGTCACCGGTATGCCCAAGGAGTATCCATTCCTCCATCCCTTTATTCATTTTCTTTCATCCTTCTTCCCCACTTCTATCATCTCAAGTCTCATTGCACACAGGCATATGTCTTGAGTATTGTTTCTATGTGTACATTTAGTGTAAATGCATGTAAGTATCTATCATTAATTTGGGAAAGTGATATTGTGTTATCGTGTTGCTAAGTTTTCAGTTCAGTACTCTTTTTAACATGAGTCCTATTGTTTTCTGTGCTTCAAGTTTACTGCTTTGGTTGGGGCACTATGCCCCTATGACCTATTACTTACCACTCGATGATGTACACCTCCAATAGATCTAGTTCCTCTTCACTACAACACTGCAATGATATCTTTGTGGCTGTCCCCATAAAATTATGTATTTTTAGTGGTGGTAGATACACAGCTGGGCAATGATAAAGGGAGACAAGAGAATTGGTGACTTTGAATTATGGTGTTGGTGAAGAATATTTAAAATACCATGGATTGCCAGAAGAATTAACAAATCTTTCTTAGAAAAAGTATAGCCAGAATGCTCCTTAAAAGTAAGGATGGCAAGAGGTAGTCTCAAGTACTTTGGACATGTTATCAGGAGGAACCAGTCTCTGGAGAAAGACATCGTGATTGATAAAGTAGAGGGTCAATTAAAAAGAGGAAAACCCTCAGTGGGATGGATTGACACAGTGATGGAATCAGTGGGTTCAAACACAGCAACAATTGTTAGGATGACGCAGGACCAAACAATGTTTCATTCCATTGTATATGGAATTGTTAGAGGTAGGCTGACTTGAAGGTGCTTAACATATGCACACAGGTGAAATCAGTAGGCCATGTTGTTGATATTGTTAAGTGCCATCAAGTCAGTTCTGACTCATAATGATTCTGTACAGAGTTTCAGTGGAGTGGTTAGCAGTCCAGTACTTTTTCTACATCACCATACTAGTACTCTAATGGGCCATATTTTATCTGATCAAGTATTACCACCACTCTGTACAAAATTATTGCCTCACCCAAGATGTCTATATTTACTATCTCCCTCAAATGCTTAAGGAAACTTAGTGGTGCAGCGGTTAAACACTCAGGTGGTAAGCAGAACGTTGGTGATTCAAACTCACCAGCTGCTCCTTCGGAGAGTGATGTGGCATTCTGCTTCTGCTTTTGGAAACCCAATGGGTAATTCTCTGGTTGCCCTTCCTATATGCTTGCTATGGAGCAAAATAGACTTGACAGCAGTGGATTTGGTTTTGATCTCAAACACTTAACATTTCCCAGGGTTTTTTCCCTTTTACCAGTCATTTAGACATGAAATGATTTTATTATGCATTCTTGTGGTTTCCTGATCACACTTTCCTGATCAACAATGAACTGAACATATCTCTCTGTGGTTGATAGAAATTTTAGTTTCTTTTTTAAATTGTCTAGTCATATCTTTTGCCCACATTCCATTTTGAGTTGGAATTCCTTCTTATACACAAAGTATTAATTCTTTGGTAGTTTTACATGTTACAAATATCTTTTCCCATAAGTCAACTATTTATTAAATATTATCAAGATATATTTCATTAAACAGAAATTACTATTTCTGTGTTAGATTCATGTGGTGGTAGCCATGGTGCTTGTTGCTTTTGACATAATTTATAGCAATTTAAGAAGTTATTTCTCACTCCTAGTTCACAAAGTCCTGCTCCAAAATTCCTTCAATCTTAGATTCTCCTCCTCACATTTAAGTTTTAAAACCTATAGATAGCGTGATGGTTGGTGTTGTTAGATAGAGATCTTGTCTTACATCACTCTTCATTTCAGATTACTTGCTACTTTTCACTTAGACAAATAATCACACCCAACCTGCAAGGAAACCAAGGGCAGTACTGATTTCCTTGTGCTGAATCTCTGAGTCACTTAACAATCTTAGCTCTTTTTCCCCCAGGGAAGATGGGCCTTCCCAATCTTCATGCACTCAGAACAGATGGAATCCTACTATAGATTGCAGAAGCTTTTAAGGGGCTCAGAAGCTGGCCTTGTTTGATTCCCTAGGTATTACACTAGGGTAGAAATTGGCATGAGTAGACAATAGCAAATGATGTTGTCTATTGCAAGATTCCCTCAAGGGCAAACCAGCAGTTTCCTGTGGTGGGGAGTTCAGACAGTGGACAGCAAAGTAAGTCACGTGAGATACTTCTTTTTCACTGGTGACCAAAGCAAGCATTTCTAATTGATCAAAAAGAATTTACTCACACAACCTTTTAATTATTGTGTCCATAATCATAGTTGCTATAAGAACTAGAATCTAGTTTGTATTGGTCTTCTCTTGCTTGAAAGAAGAGAACTATATGGAATTTGTCAGAATTTAAAAGGTGGACGAGGTGGGTAGAAGACCCAATTTCCATGCAGCTTTCTAACCAATCTGTTGATTGCTTTGACAGTTACTTTGTTTCTTTGTGTGTTTTTGACCTCAGTGTCTTCATGCTAATGATGATGATGAGTTACATTCATGTGTGATTTTATGGGGGACTTTCATGTTTGAACCATTCCACCATTCTGCAGTTCTGAGGGGGTCTTTCTGTGCAATTGTTACAGAAGCCTGCCAAGAGTATGATCAAGGTCATACACCTTGCATTTACATGATTTTCAAAGTGACTGGTGGCCTGCAAGCCTCTTCTCCAAAGGCCTTAATATTAAATGGAACCTGAAGGGCAGACACATTCCTCTTTGGGGGAAAATTATGGTGTTACAAAACCAGTGAAGGATTTCAGATGATCCTAGTTTACATAGCACAGGAAAGTAAAGAGTTCAATAATTCATCATATAAATTTTCTTTTCCTAAGGAGCTCTGGTAGCGTAGTGGTTATGAATCGGGCTGCGAGCCGCAAGGTCAGCAGTTCGAAACTACCAGCAGTTCTGTGGGAGAAAGATGAGGCTTTCTGCTCCCGTAAAGATTTACAGCCTCGGAAACCCTGTACAGGGTCGCTATGAGTCGGCATCGACTCCATGGCACATAACAACAACAACAACAACAACAGCAAGCAACCTGAATAATTCAGGATGAAACACTTTTGCAATGTGGAAAGGGGACAGTTTATTTGGGAAAGTCAAAATAGAATCAGACATAAGTAGCCAATTTGCTTGCTATTCACATCCATGAAAATGTTCTTATATGATTCTTCCTCCCAGGCCAACTTTTCTCTTTCCTGTTCTTATTTTCTCCTCTTTTCAAAGAGACCTTTCATGTTTGGTGGTCTTGAACGCTACCTCTGGGATCCACCCCATTTTCCATTTTCTGAAGCAGAGAAACCACCTCTGCCTAGTTAGTTGCCTGACTTAGGCTAAAAAAAACCAAAAAACAGAAACTGCAAGGAGTAGAATATGGTGCTGTTAAAAAAAATATTTCTTTTAAAGAAGTTGCATGTGTGTTGACTAGAAAAGATGCCTACACAATATTGTTAAGTAGATAAAATATAAAATAATATGTATTCTGTTACCCTGTCCATATTAAAAAGAAAACAAGAATTGTGTATACACTTTATATCTTTATATGAAGAATAAATTATGACAGAATGCCCAATAACTATTTAAAATTCAAAAAAGTAATAAACTTGTAGATGGGAGTGGAGGAGATTATGGGCTTTGCAGTTGATGTTTTATTATATTTTTTTCAAATGAGTTTAATGAACATGTAGCAGATTTGTGGTTGAAATAACTGGAGACATTCACAGAAACTCCAAGATGGCTGTGATATGGGTGTTGAGTTGTTTTCAAAGGCTCTCAGGTTCACCTAGACATCTTTGTCCTCAGAGATCCAGACATTGGCTGGTGAGCGCTCCTGGGCCCATGATCCTCTGCTTTCTGTACCTCTTCAAAAGAGGCTTCAGAGACTGGGAAGATGGGAGTATCCAGGTGTCCTTGGCTGACCCTAGAGTATTAAGTCCCCAGAGCAAATAGATGATGTTTTCTTTTGGCCAAGACTTTTCAGAGGACCTCAGAGGTGAAAGGCAATACTGCTGGTCACTGGTCCATGTGGATCAGCAGGCTCTCAGTTTTAGAGCCAACAGTTTACAGCAGATCCCAGTTTCTGAGCTCCCTGCCACACCATCATTCCTCATATCTTTCATTAATCATCAGCCTACTGGGAATGCTGTCCTTCTTTTAGAGAGGTTGCCACCTGTCACCCAACCTTTTATCGAAGGATAAGTTCTGAGATGCAGGGTGAACTTTTTTCAGGTTCAGATCATGAATAATAGAAAGACTGGCGAACATGGAGCACATTTTCAAACCAGTCCTGACACTGTCATAGAAATATCGATTCTACAGTCACCTTCGATACAGCAGTGTCAATATTTTGCACCCTTGAAGCTACTTTAAGAAAGAAATACATAGAGGGAGGTATGTAATGTTCCAAGTTTCAGATAATCCAACCACTCTTCCATTCACTTAGACATGCTTGTGATAGTCTGCAGCTGAAGACTACACAGAGCTGGGGGAGAAGGGTTGGCGAGTTCCAGTGTCGGATCCACCCAACTGCTTTTATCCTCTGTCCATACTCCTCATTGCCACTGTATTTGTCATAGCACCATTTCTACATAAGCTTAGTAAATCCAGGAGAAATACATCAGTGGCTACATTGGGGTGGGTAACCTCAAAGTGTGGTTATTTACCTTTGTGCCTTAGTATTGGCAGTTTGAAATGGGAATGAATAATGTGATATATGATAACTCTGACCCTACGCCAGCATCTAATGTGCTTAGACATATGTGCTGTTATCAAAGCTTTGCACAGAGCTAAAGGATTCATTCGGGGATAAATGCAAATTGATTATTTCTCAGCATATTTTTTTGTAAAAGTAAATACATTAGTTTAACAAAGCAAGAACCTCCTATCAATCACCATCTGTGAACCATTCTAAGTTTGATAGCTTCTTAGGGGCCACTAATGGATAAATCATCCACAATGGATAATTTTATCTCTCTAGGCTTTAATTTCCTTCTTTGTGGGGGCTGCATTAAATGAACTCTAAAATCTAACCATGAAAAGTTATATGTGATGTCCCTCAAGCTTAGTACTTGAACTTTCTTTTCAGGCTAAAAGAAAACAGCAATATTTCATAACAAATTCATGCTAAAAATTTTGGCTAGGTAGAATGACCAGAACTCTGAGCCTACTAAACCAAGGTAAACACAGAGCAACCATTATCTGTTCACCATTATCTGCGTGTCAGAAGGATAACATCTCAATTAGCATGGACCTTAGGTTTCTCTCAATTAGCATGGACCTTAGGTCTTCCAGTCCAGCTCATGTCTTCTTGTTAGTTGTCATAGAATTGGTTTCAGCTCATAGTGACATCATTATACATAACAGATGAAACAATGCCCGATCCTGTGCCACTCTCACAACTGTAGGTAACCTTGAGCCCACTGTGCCATTGTGCCAATCCATCTCATTGGGGTTTTCCTCTTTTTCACTGATTCTCCACTTTACCTTCTCCAGGGACAGGGATGTCCGAGATACAATATTGCCTTTCTGTCTTCTAAGGAATATTATGAATGTTTTCCATGCCCTCCTCTGCATCTGCCTTGAACCTATTCCCTGTCAATGTACTGTTGAAGATGTTTTTAAATCATCTTCAGCAAAATTTTACTTGCACATGATGTTTATGATGTTGTCCCAATGATTTCCACATTCCATTGGGTTACCTCTCTTTGGAATGGGGACAGAGATGGATCTCTTTCAGTCAATTTGCTAGGTCTTCCAAATCTCTTGGCATAGATGAGTGAGTGCCTCCAGTGCTGCATCAGTTTGTTGAAAGATTTCAGTTTGTATGCCATCAATTCCCCGAGTCTTCAGTACACCTTAGACTTCTTCCTAAAGTACCATTGGCTTTTGATCATATGCTATCTCTTGAAATGGTTGATATCAACCTTATTATTATTTATTTATTTTTTTTTTGTAGTGACTCTTTGTTTTCCTTCCAACTCTCTCTGACACTTTGTGTATAATTTAATGTTATCTGTTCTCTATAGACTCCTTCATTATTGCAATCAAGACCTGATATTTAGTTCAGTTCTCTCAACTTAAGAAATGCTGAACATGTTCTTCCCTTTTGTTTTCCTAACTCCAGATCATTGATCATTTCATTATAATATTTGATTTTGTCTTCTCGAGCTGCCCTTTGAAATTTTCTGTTCAGCTCTTTTAATTCCTCATATGTTCCATTTGCTATAGCATTTCTAAGTTGGAAAGCAAGTTCTGAATCTCCTCTGACATCCACTTTTGCCTTTTCTTCTTGTCTTCCTAATGACCATTTGCTTTCTTCCTGTAAAATGTTCTTGATGATACCCTACAACTCTTCTGGTCTTCAGTCATTGGTGTCTAATGCATTCAACATATTCTTGAGATGATCTCTAAATTCAGGTAGGATATGTTCGAGGTATTTTAGCTCCTGTTTTAATTGTTTTAATTGTATTCAGCTTCAGCCTGAACTTGTATATGAGCAATTGATGTTCTGTTCCAGATTCTGCCTCTGGACTGGTTTTGGCTGATGATATGGAGCTTTTCTGGGGGTCTCTTCCCACAGATATAGTCAGTTTGAATTCGGTGTATTCCATAAGATGGGGTCCATGCGTATAGTCACCTTTTATGTTGTTTTAAAAAGGTATTTGCATTGAATCAGTGAATCAGTCATTGGTCTTTCAAAATTCTATCATGCAATTTTCAGCATAGTTCTATTATTAAGGTCATATTTTCCAACTACCGATCCTTCCTCTTTGTTTCCAACCTTGGCATTCCAAAATCGCCAGTAATGATCCATACATCTTGACTGCATGTTTGGTCAATTGTAGATGAAGAAGTTGTTAGAATTATTCAGTTTCATCATCGCTGACTTTGGTGATTTGTGTGTAAATGTACGTAATAGTAGCATTAACTGGTCTTGCCTTAGGCATATGGGTATTATCCTATCACAGAAAAGTATTATGTTTCAAGATAGATCTTGAAATGCTCTTTTTGGTGATGAATGTGACACTGTCTGTCTTCAATTTGTCATTCCCAGCATACTACACCATATGATTGTCAGATTCAAATAGATCAATACTAGTCCATTTCAGCCTAGGATATCGATCTTTATGCATTCCATTTCATTTTTGACAGCTTACAATTTTCAAAGATTCTTACACTGTCCAATACCATATTATGATTATTAGTGGTTGTTTATAGTGATTTCTCCTCATTTTGAGTGTGCCCTATCAGCAAATGAAGGTCCCGAAAGCTTTACTCCATTTGCATCATCACAGTTTACTCTACTTTGAGGAGGCAGCTTTTCCCCAGTCATATTTTGAGTGCTTTCCAACCTGAGGGGCTCATTTTTTGGCAATATATCTGACAAACTTCTGATTCTATTCATCATGTTTCAATATTCAATAGTCTAGTGCTATCTGGCTGTATTCTGATGCTATTCATTAGGTTTTCATTGGCTAAACAGTCTGAAGTAATCTGTCTCTTCTTCTACCTAGTCTGTCTAAGTCTAGAAGCTCAGCTGAAACCTGTCTACTGTGGGTCTACCTTGCTGGTGTTTAAAATACTGATGCTACCACAGTAGCACAAACTGACAGCTCATATATAATGCACATATCCCAATGATAATGTCTGAAGCTAGAAGTTAGTGAAGCAAAGCAGTTCTTTTCGATTTGATAATCTTAAAAAAAAAAAAAAAAAAAAAATTAAAGGCCATGTTTAAAATGAGTTCTTGAAAAATACTGATGTTTTGAGTAAATTTGCATATTGAGAGAAAGAAATGTAGATTGACTTATTCTGTATGGCCCTAAGGGCTCTCAAAAGATTGAACAAGCTATCTAGGCAAATAATAAATGAGATCCCCATTACTGGAGTCATTCATGGAGAGATGAGTTGACATGGACTGCAGTCTGCATTAACATTTAAGAATATGTGTTTTGAAATAAGCCAAACTGGGTTTGAATCCTGGATCTATCTATGTGACTTAGGGCCATATTTTTAAGCCTGTTTCCTTGTTCAAACGTTGAAAGTGATAATTCACTGCTGTTCTTTTATTAAAGTGTTTTGTGACTTTTCAATTAGATAATGTAGATACAAAGTACCAGGCACATTGTTGTTTTTGTTCAATCCATTGAGTCAGTTCTGGCTCACAGCAACCCTGTGTAGAGTTTCCGAGGAGTGGCTGATGGGTTTTAATGACACACTTGTGGTTACTAGTCCAGTGTTTATCCTACAGCATCATACCAAAACATTAACTCGTATTGCTATTATTTATAACTGCTTGACAAAAGCATGGTTTACAGTTAGGATGTCAAGACCAGAGGATAGTCCCCCTCCCTTCCAGGGCTGTGACTTCACTGTCTGAATGACACTCAGTAGCTGTTGATTGAGGGCCTGCTATGTGGCATGCACTGATATGCCTGCTGAGTACACAGTGGTCATTTGAATTTGCATAATTCTCAGCCTTATGGAGCAAACAGCCTAAAATATGTAACTGGTTCTATAAATAGAAGGGGAAGTACTTACTTCAGTACTAGGGGCAAATAATTTAAATGGTGTTGAGTATTCTCCCTACCTTCTAGCACTCCTATGAGGTACTGAATTTTAATTGTTGTTGGAATCTTGTTAGTAAAGCCACTTGGCATTGGTCTTCTTTGTCCCAGGTGTCTGTGGGATTTCATCATATCAAATATCTATTTCTGTCAACTTAAACACCCTTTCCATCCCACTTTTATTCCAGCCAATGTTGCAGTGGCTGGCTTCTCTCATACATAAATTGAGAGCATTTCATTCCAGGCTGCATCTTGCTTTTCTACCCCAGGATTTGACTGATGCCTCAAGGAAACTTCAGGAAACCCCACATAAACTTGAGTGTGAGAGAGTTAGCAATCCATGGAGTAGCCCATAACAAATGGGGAGATTGAAGACGGAAGGTATATTCTCCTTATCCATCCCTCATGCAGGAAATTGTGAGGTGAATGTTATATTGTTGTTTAAAGTATATATAACAAAACATACACCAATTTAATAATTTCTACATGCACAGTACAGTGATATTGATTGCTCTCTTCAAATTGTGCATTCATTCTGACCCTTATTTTCTGGTATATTACTCTATTAATATAAACAAAATTTCCCCTAAGGATTCCTATCTAACCTTCTAAGTTGAAGGTAACAATTGGATCCTATTTGGAAAGTTTTTTTTAAAAAAAGCACAGAGCTCACTGGACATATTTACTGGTTGAAGTAGACTGTTGTTTTGTTTAAAGGTGAAGCTTAAGGATATTATGATTAGTGAAATAAGTCAAGCTAAAAAGGACAAATATGGCATGCTTTCACTTACATGAAAAGAAAGGAAGAGGGAGGTGTGCAATATTCCTAGTGTCAGACAACCCAGGTACTTTCCCACTCACTTAGACAATCTTGGGACAGACTGCAGCTGAGGCTACATAGGGTAGAAGGAGAGAGATGGAGAGGTTCAATGTCTAATCCACACAGCTGTTTTTATTCTCTATCTCAATTCCTCATTGTCAATGCA
>NW_006408676.1:3991378-3993405 GCF_000296735.1 Chrysochloris asiatica | reverse complement strand
TGTTAATAACTTATAAATATCTCATATATGCCAGACAATGAGTCCTTCAAGTTGGAAGGCATTCAAATTACAACTGGGGGAGAGCTATCTGCTCAAAGCACAATTGATCCTAATGATGTGGATGGGAGCAAAGCTTTCAGGACCTTCATTTACTAATGGGGCACACCTCAAAATGAGAAGAAAGCTGCAAACATCCATTAATAATTGGAGTGTGGAAAAAACAAAGTATGAATTTAGGGAGATTTGAAGTTGTAAACAGAAACGGAACACATGAAGATAGATATCCTAGGCTGGTATTGGTATTGGTCATTTTGAATTGGACTGTCATATGGTTTGCTATGCCAAGAATAACTAATTGTTGAATTAATTTTAAGAAAGAACAACTCCAGAACTGTCATAAATTCAAGTTTGATTCAGAAGAGGACATGGAACTAGAAATATCATTGCTGATTTCAGATGGATCTTGGCTGAAAGAAGACAACCAGAAAGATGTCTACTTGTGCTTTATTGACTCTACAAAGGCTTTTAATTGTGTGGATCGTGACAAGCTAGGGATAAATTGTGAAGAATGAGTGTTCCAGAACACTTAATTGTGTTCATAAGAAAGCTGTACATAGGCCAAGAGGCAATTTTTAGAATAGAACATGGGGATATGAAATGGTTTAAAACCAGGAGAGGTGTGTGCCAGTGTTGTATTCTTTCACTATGCTGAGCTTGATTATATAAAGAAGGACATGACATCAGAATGGGAGAAACACTTATTAGCAACTTGTGATAGGCAGGCAATACTTGCTGGAATCAAAGAGGTCTTAAAATACTACTGAAGATGAAAGACTATAGTCTGCAGTATATATTGCAGTTCAACACATAGAAAAGTAAAATCCTCAAAACTGGAACAATAAACAACATCATGATAAATGGAGAAATGATTGAAGTTGTCAGATAACTTTATTTTGCTTGGATCCACAATCAACACTCATGGAATCAGCAGTCAGGAAATCAAATGATGCATTGCATTAGGGAAATCTTCTGCGCAAGACCTCTTTAAAGTGTTAAAGAGCAGAGATGCTACTTTGAGGACTAAGGTTCATCTACCTTACTGCACCTACCCTCCATCTCTGATCTTCCCTCCTTAATCTTCTTTTTGCTCTCAACACTCAAGGAACATTTAAAATTAACATACTTTGAGTTCCTCAAGGATGCCCAAACTACATTTATGTAATTGAAATACTTACTGATGAAAATCAAAGACTACACCTTTCAGTATGATTGCATTTCTATGTAAAGAAAGCAAAAATCTTCATAATAAATAATATCATGATAAATGGGGGAAAGATTCACATTGTCAAACACTTTGCTTGGATCCACAATCAACACTGAAGTGAGCAGTAGTCAAATCTTCTGCAAAAGAACTTTTTAAAGTGTTAAAAAGAAAAGATACTACTTTGAGGACTCAGGTGCATCAAACCCAAGCCATGATGTTTTCAATCACCTCATAGGCTTGTGAAAGTTGGGTATGAATAAGGAAGACTGTAGAAGAAATGATGCATGTGAATTACAGTGCCATGGACTGCCAGAAGAACAAACAAATCTGTCTTGGAAAAAGTGCAGTCAAAACGCTATTTAGAAGTGAGGATGGCAAGTTTTAGTCTATTTTTCTTTAGAAATAACAAGAAGAACCAGTCCTTCAAGAAGGATATCATGCTTGGCAAAGTGCAGGGTTAATTAAAAAGATGAAGACCACCCCCCAAAAGAGATGGATTTACTCAGTGGCAGTAACAGTGAATTCAGACATAGTAACAATTGTGAGGATGGTACAGGACCAAGTAGTGTTTTGTTGTGTTGTACATGAGGTGGAACCAACTTGATGGTACCTAACAAAAGCAAAGTTTATTAGTGGGTACCAAGGGCAGTAGTGAGGAGAAAAGGGGACTTATTGCTTACAAAGTACTGAGTTTCTGTTCATGGGGTTGTAAATATTTGCATTGACTAAGGGAAATGGATGCACAGCTGGTTAGTTTAAATTG
>NW_006408676.1:3987813-3990113 GCF_000296735.1 Chrysochloris asiatica | reverse complement strand
GGGTCATGGTATGTAGGAAAAATTTATGGCCTAATATTGTGTTTAAAGCTTCTGCTCTTCTGGCTTATTCCTTCATAGTCTCTGGAATCTTAAAAGCTTGAAACTCCTGGGGAATCTATACAGGCTCATTATGTGGAACTGACTCAATGGCACTTAACAACAACTATAAAATGTAGTAAATTATACTTCTTTAATTGCTAATAATACAGTAGCTCCAAAATGCATTTTATACTTTACACACTTATTCTAAGTTTGATTAGAAGGCAGTTCCTAGAGATAAATAGTACGATTATACATTTCTCTTTGAATGATAACTCCATAGATACACATAAATAATACAACTATTTTAGTGCAGTTGGCCATATCTACATTTTTCTATTCTCTCTTTTTAACTGCCTACATTTCTTTCCCTAAAACTCCCAGGAAGATTATGCTGTCACTGCCCTTGGATCATTGTAAAGTATAATCTCCCATATAACATTCATTCATACCACTTTCTATGATTATCATAATTGTTGTTGCTCTTGTCAAGTGCTGTCAAGTCAGTTCCGACCAGTAGCAACTTCCTAGGAGTGACTGGTGAGCTCGAACCATTGACTTTGATTGTCATAGTGGTCTTTCTAAATTGAGACATAATTGTTGTTGTTGTTAAGTGCTGTTGTGTCGATTCTGACCCATAGTGACCCTGTATAGGGTTTCCAAGGAGCAGCTGGTGAACTTGAACCACCGACCTTGCAATTCGAACAGCTTTGCAGTCTGGCACATTAACCCACAGCGCCACACCAGGACTCCAGAGACAAAATTGTTGTTGTTGTTAAGTGCCGTCGAGTCGGTTCCAACCCATAGCGACCCTGTACAGGGTTTCTGAGGCTGTAAATCTTTACGGGACATAATTTGCATACCACAAAATTCATCATTTGAATTGTACAATTAGTGGGTTTTAGTGTATCACAGGGGAGCCCCTGGTGTGGCACTGTGAGTTAATGCGCCAGACTGCAAAGGTATTTGAATTGCAAGGTCAGTGGTTCAAGCTCACCAGCTGTTCCTCGGAGACCCTATACAGGGTCACTATGGGTCAGAATCTCGACTTGACGGCACTTAACAACAACAGCAATAGTTTATCAGAGGATTCCTGGTGTGACGCTGTGGGTTAATGTGCTGGAGTGCAGTGTTGGTTTGAATTGTAAGGTCAGTGGTTCAAGCTCACTAGCTGCTCCTCCGAGAACCTATACAGGATTGCTATGCATCAGAACCGACTCAACAGCACTCTTTACAGAATATTTTCATCACTCTAGAAGAAATCCTATACCTTTTAGAAGTCACTCACCATAACCCCCATGGATTCTTCATTTTCCAATGCATCACATAAGTTTTACCTTCCCCAGTTTGAGTATTCTGAAGAAGTGCACCAGTTACAGGCCGTTCTGTAATTGTGGGACAGGGACTGTATTAGGTATACAATCCAGATGAACTATTTACTAACTGTGATTTTAACCAAGTATTTTATTGTTTCTGAGCTCGTTTCATATTTATGAAATGAAAGACTTGGGCTATTCAGGAAGACTTACTTTCAGATTGGTAAAATTTTATAAAACCAAAAGTTTTATAGGGACCACATGAATGCTAAGTATTCAGAGTTTTGAGTGGATATTTATATGTGCATTTTTGTTGGTTTTTCTTTTTTTTTTTGAGGATGGGATCCAAAAATTCTTCAAAAAGTATGAAAGATTCTAACATTCTTCCTTCACTTTAAAGAAAGAACAGGCAGTGAATAGATAATAAAGGCCCTGTTCCAGATCTAATATCTCATTATTATCCACGTGTACATTTGAGAAATTTCATTTCAACGAGTGACTTGCTAAATCACACAATACGTAATATTAGCACACAAACACACATCTGACTTCTGGTCCAATGACTTTTCTGTAAGGTTCTGCTTTTTTTGTGAAACAATTTCTGCTTTAGATTCAGAGATATCATTACATTTCATTTTGTTGTTGTTAAGTGCCACTGAGTTGGTTCCAACTCATAGTGACCCTGTAGAGTGTTTCCAAGGAGTAGCTGGTGGGTTTGAACTGCCGACCCTATGGTTCACAGTCCAGTGTTTATCCTACAGCACCACACCAACTAACAATGCCTATCTGTTAGCAATAATATAAAGATTTCAGGAAGGGGACTGGGGGAGCTCGAACCCAACAGGCCTGTCTAGTTTTTCTACGTCTCATAAGTTTGCCACTTTTGACAGGGTGCTGTCTAATACTCATTTTACTGGAAAACATTTGCATTTTCCTTCTCTGACA
>NW_006408676.1:3984937-3986203 GCF_000296735.1 Chrysochloris asiatica | reverse complement strand
AATCTGATGATGAACCACATGGATTTATGTATTCCAAAAATCAACTGAATTTTACTTTGGGTTTTACCTGTTCTAGAAATTAACCACACCACTATTTCCCTCTATTGTATTTTAATATCTGGAAATAGAGAGCAAAATTGTGTCCCTTATCTACTTATGGTGGATCTATCTTTCCCTAAGGGAAGCAGGGTAGAGACTGAAACCTGAAGTATTAAGTGGGCCAGTAGGTATGAATTAAGCAACTAGGGGAAGCAGGACCAATGGGATTCCTGGAGCTTTAGGTGAACAGAGACAAACAGGGAAGCACAGAAAATTGACATTGAAAGTTGTCTGTTTGAAAGACATGACAGCCTTTGCTTGCTGCAGAACTAATTATTATGCAAATTTATGCTAATGAACTCTGCCTTGAATGTCGTTGAGAAGCTGCCTTTTCTTGTTAACATAGCTGTAATGAGAGGTAAATTTGTAATGCAGATGCCCGTGGTAATATATCCTAAATCACTTTATGGTGTAATGGACTCTCTCTCAACCCCACCTGACACAAATGTCAATTTAAATTAGCTTTTGCTTTGCATATTTATTGAATCTTTATTTATTGTTAATATGAGCTAAGGACACCATCTAAACAGTCCCCACTGCTTGTTAGAAGTGGAACTTAACAGGGAGTTGGATGGGCATTTGTTCCTCAGGAGATGGCAAGAATTTTTTCCCTTCTCTAAGCAGTATCAGCTTGGATGGTGCTAGAACTGTTCACATGTCTCCCTCCTCCTCTAAACTCATTAACAAACTACCATGATAGTTAACACACAGTGTTTCTAAGAGTTAATGGTCTTTGTCACCTCTGCTTTGCATTTGTGACACCATCTAGAGCTGCAGAAACATGCTCATTCCCACAAAAAGGGAGTTAATATTGGGGCAACACTGTCCCCATGGGAAATCTAATCTCTCTTTCTCTGTTTCTTTCTTTATCTTTCTCACACACAACACACACACAAAGACACAGACACATACTTTCATAGGTGCACATACACCCGACACTCTTCTTTATGCATATAACATAAAGAAGCTCACACATACAATTTCAAACACCTCATCCTCTTGTGCCTACTTTTGTTTCACATTTGTGTAAATGCAGACAATTCTTTCTTCTGAGAGTTAAGGTTTTGTATACCTGCTTTCTCAGTGTTGAACTCAAACACATCAACCACTCCTCAGCTATGAAACCTAGGTAGAGTTCTGTGTATAAGACACTAACTCAGGAATAGG
>NW_006408676.1:3982034-3983522 GCF_000296735.1 Chrysochloris asiatica | reverse complement strand
CACCACAGCATACAAACTGACTTAATTATGCTAATGAGAACCTGTAAATAGACCAAGAGGCAATTGTTCAAACAGAACAAGGGAACACCAAATGTTTTAAAATTAGGAAAGGTGTGAGCCAGGGTGATAGTCTCTCACCATACTTATGCAACCTGTATGCTGAGCAAATAATCTGAGAAACTGGATTATATGAAGAAAAATGTGGCATCAGGAATGGTGAAGGATCCTCAACAGCTGTGATATGCAGATGATACAACCTTGCTTGCTGAAAGCTAAGTAGACTTTACATACTTACTGATGAAAATTCTAGACCACAGACTTCAGTATGGGTTGTACCTCAATGTAACAATAAAAATCCTCACGTCTGGACCAATAAACAACAATCCTTGTAAATGGAGGAAAGATTGAAGTTGTCAAAGACTTCATTTTACTCTGATCAAATAACAACACTCATGGAAACAGCAGTTGAGAAATCAAATGACATATTACATTGAGTAAATCTGCTGCGCAAGACCTCTTTAAAGTGTTCAAGAGTAGGAATGGTGTTTTCTGTAACCTCATATGCATGTGATAGTTTGGTAGTGAATATGGAAGACCGTAGAAGAATTGATGCATGTGAATTATGGTGAAGGAGGAGAATACTGAAAGTATCATGGACTGCCAAAAGAAAAAAAAACACTCTGGGAAGAAGTACAGCCAGAATGCTCCCTGGAAGCCAGAATAGCAAGAGTTTGTTTCTCATACTTCAGTCGTATTATCAGGAGTGACCAGTCTTGGGAGACGGATATCATGTTTGGTAAAGAGGAGGGTTGGAGAAAAAGAGGAAGACCCCCAATTACATGGACTGGCACTGTGGCAGCAGCAGTGGGCACAAACATAGCAATGATTGTAAAATTGATGCAGGACTGTGCAGTGTTTTGTTCTGTTGTACATAGGGTTTCTGTAAGGCAGTACCAATTGGATAGCATCTAACAACAACAATAAAATGTTGCATATAATTTATAATTTTCAAAATTCCTAAGTATCCTTCACTACCTATTTCCAAAACATTTCATTGCTTCAAGAAGAAACTCTCTATATAATAAGCAATAACACTTTATTCCCTGGAAACTTGTTATCTATTTTCTGTCTCTTGTTATTAGTTTATTTTAGATATTCTAGATCTGATGAGTAGTCAAAAATATTGCTATAAATTCATAGAAACTTTAAACAAAAATATAAAATGTGAAGATTGTATTTTTTGACATATCCATCTAGATTTATACACTTCTGCATGTAGTGTTTTCATCCCTAACACTTCCCTGAAGAATCCTGCACACTTTAATTTATGCCACATTAAAGTGGCTGAGGAACTCAAATTGTGTTCCTTTTAAATGTTCTTTTAAGTATTGGAAGCAAAGAGTCTAAAAAAGCAAGATCATATATGAAGAGTGGATGCAGTAATCTGGATGTATCTTAGTCCTCAAACTGACATTCTTGCTCTTTAGC
>NW_006408676.1:3978898-3981064 GCF_000296735.1 Chrysochloris asiatica | reverse complement strand
ATTTCAGTTTGTATTCTGTCAATTCCATGAACCTTGTTTTTCACTAATTCCTTCAGTGCAACTTGAATTTTTTCTTTCAGTACTACCAGTTCTTGATCTGATGCTCCTTTGAAATGGTTGAACATCAGTCAATTATTTTTTGGTACAATGACTGTGTATATCTTTCATTTACTTGTTTTAAAAAGTTTTTATTATGAATTATGTGGGTTTACATGGGAGAACATCAGTTTTACATTCATCCTATCATATTTCATTTCATTGCAATGATTACAGTCTCCTTCATGCATCATCAAACAACCAAAGGGTATACCCTACAGGCCTGCCTCCACCCCCTGCTTTCAGCACACAGCCCCTTTCCTTCCCTGAGTCCAGTGACCCCAGCTGCTCCATCTCTGCACGTCATCGTCTCTGCCTCCATTTCTGATGTCACTGCTTATCTGGGTAGAGTCACGCGCTTTGTTCTTCTCCCATGATGGTCCCAGGGACCTTGCTCCTGGACTGCAAAATCAATCACTCTCCTCCGTTTGTTAAAAAACATTTACCTTTACATTTCTGACCTTCACAGTCAGTCCTGATAGCAATTATTCACTATTGTACCACTAGAGTCTTATCACCATCTCCTTTCATCAGCCCCATCCCAACAGATTGGAAACCATTCAGTGGAGATTCTACCAGCCCCCACCCCGTCTGGAACTAGGCTCCCTCTTGAAAGCTTATAAGACAGTCACTTCTTTTGTATAAGTCCTTTGTTTATTCCTAAATATTTCATCCTTTGGGTGGCTATTATAAATGGTATTGCTTTCCTAAAGTCCTTTTCAGTGCTGTCATTGTTACCATAGAGGAATCCAAGTGATTTTGTATGTTGATCTTATACCCTGCCACTTTGCTGAATCTTCCAATGATGTCTGATAGCTTTTTTACTGAGTCTTTGGGGCTTTCTATGTGTAGGATCATATTGTATGCAAATATAATTTTATTTCCTCTTTGCCAATTTGGATGCTTTTAATTTCCCTATCTTGCCATATAGCTCTGGCTAACACTTCCAAAACAGTATTGAATAGGAATTATGACAAAGGGCACCCTTGTCTGGTTCATGTTCACAGAGGGAAGGCTTTCAGTGTCTCTCCATTGAGAGTAATGTAGGCTGTTGGTTTTGTATATATGTTCTTGATTATGTTGAGGAATTTCCCTTCAATTCCTACTTTGCTGAGTGCTTTTATCAGGAGTGGATGTTGGAGTTTGTCAAATGCCTTTTTTGCATCAATCAATATGATCATGTGATTCTTTTCCTTTTTCTTAATGTATATGGTGGATCACACTGATTGGTTTTCTATTGTTGAACTATCCTTGAATCCCTTTTATGAAACCCACTTGGTCATGATGTATTATTTTTTTGATGTGGTGCTAGATTCTGTTGGCTAGGAATTTTTGAGTTTTTTTGCATCTATGTTCATGAGGGCTATTGGTCTATAATTTTTTTTCTTAGTGATATCCTTCCCTGGTATTGATATGAGAGTTATGCTGGCTTCATAAAAAGTATAGGAAGTTTTCCATCCTATTCTATATTTTGGAATAATTTGAGTAGAATTGGTGACAGCTCTTTCCTGAATGTTTGGTAGAACTCACCAGTGAAGCCATCTGGGCCTGGACTTCTTTTGGTTGGGAGTTTTTTGATGACCTGATCAATTTCTTCTTTTGTTATGGATCTGTTCAGGTTTTCTATTTCACTCTGAGTAAGTTTACGTAGGTCGTGTTTATCTAAAAATGTATCCATCTCTTCTAAGTTTTTGAATTTGTTGGAGTACAACTCTTCATAGTATTCTGTTATTATCCTTTTGATTTCATTTGTTCTGTTGTGACATTGCCCATGTGGTTTCCAATGCAAGTTATTTGTGTCTTCTCCCTCTTTTCTTTTGTTAGGATTGCCAATCGTTTGTCAATTTTATTAATCCTTTCAAATAATCAACTTCTTGTCCTGTTGATTCTTTCTATAGTTTTTCTGTTTTCTATCTCATTTATTTCTGCTCTTATCTTTATTATTTCTTTTCTTTTGGTGACTGTCAGTTCCGTCTGTTGATCTGTTTCTAATTGTTGTAGATGCTGTGTTAATGTGTTAATTTTGGTTCTTGCTTCTTTTTGGATGTGCACATTTATCGCAATAAAATT
>NW_006408676.1:3976698-3977618 GCF_000296735.1 Chrysochloris asiatica | reverse complement strand
AAAACAAAAATCAAACCATAGCCGACTGGCTAGTCGCCTTTGCTTCAGAGGTAGTGTGCGTGCACCGTAAAAACCTCCAGCAGTGGGTGGGGTGTCCGCTTGCTCAGGCCTCTCCTCTAGTCACCACCGTGGAGGTGTGTAGATAGATATTAAGAGAGAAAGATTGTCTACTATTTATGTCTTTGAAGGTCAGTTAGGTATCTGCTTGTGTACAGTGTAATTCTCGAAATAGTTGCATCCTTTTATGTTGGGGTTTTACAGAATGTTTACATGGTTTGTCTACCTGTCTAAACCTGCTTGTTTCTTGCTGGGTAGGCAGGAGTAAAGGGTCCCACACAAGTTAACTTTAGGGCTGAGTCCCAGAGTCAGACGTCATAGGTAGCCACCAAAGATTCAGCCAATGGGACCAATGGCGCTCTTCTCTGTGTTCTGGAAAAACTGTGGGCTTACTGCTGGTCCCTTTTGTGCTGTGCGCCCACCCACCTGAAGGCATCGGGCTGGGCAGAGAAGGCACAACAGGGAAGAGGAGGAAAAAATGTGTAGAATCCCCCATATCTCCTTTTGCAAATATCTCTGTGCTGGTTTTAGTGGGGATTCACTCTGTTGGTCTGGCTGTGGCCCCACCCTCTGAACTCAGCCCAGGTGAGGTAGCCACAGAGGGAGTCTCACATCTCATGGATTCCTAAATCACAATACTTTTCCTTTATACAGTGATTTTTCTACCGGTGGGTGTGGGAAACTGACACCCTGCACATTTTGCTTAATCAAGAGCTCTGGAGCTGTTCTGTGAAAGCAGCTTCTCTGGGTTTTCAGCCCCTCCCCCATGGAGCCTGTCCTACCTGACTCTGCTTTTGCTGCCTCCAAAACCTGAAGTCACCTTTCATATACTTTTGATCCTTCTGCATCATTCAATATTTTGC
>NW_006408676.1:3972262-3976178 GCF_000296735.1 Chrysochloris asiatica | reverse complement strand
TGGATCTTGAACTTTTCTTTTTGATGATTAATGTGACACTGTTCCTCTTCAATTTGTTGTTCCAAGCATATTAAACCATTGTTATTGCTGTTAGTGCCGTCGAGTTAGTTTTGACCTATAGCAACCATGTATAGGGTTTTCAAGGAGCAACTGGCAAGTTTATATTGCCAGCTTTGCAATTCAAACCAACCTTGTAGTCATGTGCTTATCCTACAGTACCAAATGAGGACTCCATAGTAAGCCATATGATTGTCAAATTCAAAATGGCCAATATCTTTGCATATAAGGTGACTAATGCCTAGGATTTCAATCTTTTCATGTTGGACAACTTATAATTTTGCTAGATTCATACTTTGTATTTTTATTCCATCTTCTGGTTAGTAATTAAAGTTTGTAGCTGTTACTCCTAATTTTAAGATGTGTCCTATGAGGAAGTGAATTTTCTTCTTAAAGCGTGGTTCTGTTCACATCATTATGATCAGCTCTTCTTTCAAGGGGGAGCTCTTATGCAATCATGTAAAGTGCCTTCTAACCAGAGTAGCTCATCTTCCAGTACAATATATGACAGTGTTCTTCTGTTATTCATAATGTTTTGATCTTTTGGCACTATATCTGATAATGTTCTGCAGCTATTCATGAGATTTTCAATGGCTAAATGTTCAGAAGTAGTAAACCTCTCCTTCTTCCTAGTCTGTCTTAGTCAGTAAATTCCACTGAAACTCTTGAACCCTTCTGCTCCTTAAAATACTAATAGTGTAGCTTCCAGCATCATAGAAAAACACAAGTTACCGCAGTACTACAAAGTGACAGATGAATGGTACAACCTAATAGTAATGGATCTTTACTTTTCTTAATATAAGTGACTTTTCAATTTTGTGTCTGGCTTATTCCATTAAGCACAATGTTTTTAAGTTTTGTCCATGTTGTAGCATTTAGCAAAACTTCATTCCTTTTTATATGGTACTGTGGGTTAATGTGCTAGACTGCAAAGACAGTTTGAACCATAAGGTCAGTGGTTCAAGTTCCTTGCAAACTCTATATAGGGTCACTCTGAGTTGGAACCAACAACAACAGCAATAATATTCCATTGTGAATCTGCCTCACATTTTATTGATCTGTTTATCAGTTGAACTTTTGAGCATTTTTGCATTTCACTACTATAAATAATCACAGTGAACATTGATGGACTAGTACCTGAGTTTTTGTGTTCAGTGCAGTATAGCTAGGAGTGGTATTGCTAGGTTATATTTTTTTGGCTGTATTATTGTGTACTTTTAACCACACGGTTGGCGGTTCAAACCTACCAGCTGTTCCTTGGAATATTGCCATACATTTGAAGTTTAGTTTCATATATTATTTAAAATGTTGGACTCATTGACTCTGACAGCACTTAGATTCAGATAGCTCCAAATATGTTATTATTATTTGATAATGTAAATAACTATTTTCTAATTCTTATTTCCTTCCATCTTTCATTGTGACATAAGCTTAAGCTAGTTACATCCTTACATCAATGTAGTTATTCATAAGATTACTTTATGGTACTTTGACCCACTTATCAAAGCATTAAAAAAAAAAAATAAAGAGTATATATCTTCAATTCAAAATAACCAGGTGCTCCTCAGAGAGATCACTATGAGTTGAAATTGTCTTGACCATATTTAACAACAACAGCATATATGTATATTCTGATAAAACCAAAATGTCCATTTGCCAAAATGATCCATTGTTTACATGTTGTGTACTTAAAATATCCCTCGTATTGCTAACGCCTTTCAGAAAAGTCATCCCAACAGGTCATGTGAATAAATCACTTGGGATATATGTTTATGTTTTTACCAGGCAATTCATGCAATGTACTTATCAGATACCAGAATCTAAATGGGAGAGCGCAGAAAATGGAGAACAAAATTTTTGATGAAAAAAAAAAATAAACTGGAAAAATCTGCCGCATAGTCACTGCCCAGAAGACAGGCTTAGAACTGCCTTTCTTACTTATCATGTTGACCTAGAAAAACATTGCTGCTGGTATAAATCTCCTACATACAAATGAAAATTCAGCAGATAAGGATTAAGAGGTAAAATGCATTTTCTGGCCATGTTGAGGCAAATTGTCTAAGCCAAGTTTAAGGGATTCTCTATCTTACTGTACTCAAGCTTACTTTAACCCCAATTCTAAAATCTGAGTCCCCAAACCATAATGCCTAGGATTCCACATTAGAGTTTTGGTGTTTTGGTTTAAGGAATTAGACTAATTATGATACTGCAATAAAAGTACAATTTTAGTTGAGACCATGAATATAGAAAATGTTTTAAATGAGGTATATTATTCTTCCTTAGTAAAGAAATATATTTAATTAACATCTTAGAAAAAATGTGAAAATAATTAACAATATAGAGAAATCAAATTGACTCTATCTGTGAGAAAAGATGATGTAAAAGCTCAATATCATCAGCCAAAAACCAGGCCAGGGACAGACTGTGGAACAGACCATCAATTGCTCATATGCAAGTTTAGGGTGAAGATGAAGATAATTAAAACAAGTCCATGAGAGCAAAAATATGATGTTCTCCATATCCCACAGGAATTTAGAGACCAGCTCAAGAACATACTTGAAGCATTAGACACTAATGACTGAAAACCAGAAGAGTTATGGCCTGACATCAAGAACATCATACAGGAAGAAAGCAAAAGGACATTAAGAAGACAAGAAAAATGAAAAGACCAAAATGGATGTTAAATGATACTCTGAGGCAAGGAATCAAGTCCCTTCATGACAAATCCCCCTCTAACAGTGAAGCTCAAAGGGAACGCATGAGCAGGAATATAAGCCTGCTGGTTACCAAGTTGGTCTACTGGTGAGTGGAAGAGGGGGAAAGGCAGCAATGAAGAAATGAGTTCAACCATGTCCCATAAACATCCGTTGAGCTGGAGATGAGATAGAGAAGAGGAAGAGGAAGGTCTGGTTGGTCCAAAGTGTGGTGAGACCTGGGGACACCTGAGCCCATGGGCAAAGACATAGCTTCAGAGGACTAAAGCTGAGAGTGAAGCATTTAGCTGATATGAAGTGAGAGGAGATACACAAGATCATGCAAACTTGCAGATAGTACCAATTTGACCCAGCCTCGATGGCTTGATAATCAGAACTCGACTAGAGGAAGATTGGGGAAAAAAAAATTTGATAAAGAAAAACAAGGGTAAATTGCTACAATTGATGAACGTGAACTATACTCATGGATGTTTGTTGTTAATTGAGTCAGTACTGACCCATAGCGATGCTATGCACAACAGAATGAAACACTGCTCAGTCCTGGGACAACCTCACAATTGTTGGCACACTTGAGCCCAATGATGCTGCCACTTTGCCAATCCATCTTGCTGGGGGTCTTCCTCTTTGTATATGACCCTCCACCTTACCAAACATGATATCCTTCTCCAGTGACTGGTCCCTCCTGACAATATGTCTGAAGTATGAGAGATGTAGTTTGGGCATCCTGGCCTCCAAGGAACACTCTGGCTGCACTTCTTCCAATACAGATCTGTTTGTTCTTTTGGCAGCCCATGGCACTTTCAGTATTCTCCTCCAACACCATAATGCAAAAGCATCAATTCTTCTATGGTATTCTTATTCACTGTCCAGCATTTGCTTGCATATGAGGTTATTGAAAATATTATGGCTTGGGTCAGGCGCACCTTAGTCCTCAAGCTGACATCTTTGTTCTTCAACACTTTAAAAAGGTCTTGTGCAGCAGAATTGCCTAATGCAGTATGTCATTTGATTTCTTGACTGCTGCTTTCATGAGTGTTGATAGTTGATACAAGAAGAATGAAGTCCTTGACAACTTCAATCTTTTCTCCATTGATAAGAATGTTGTTTATTGGTAAGGAAGTTTGTTTTCTTTACATTGAGATGCA
>NW_006408676.1:3965885-3971167 GCF_000296735.1 Chrysochloris asiatica | reverse complement strand
AAAAGAACTGAACAGAAAATTTCAAAGGTGTTTCTTGAATACAAAATCAAATATTACAATGACATGTACAAAGACCTGGAGATACAAAACCAAAAGGGGAGAACATTAACAAAACATTTCTCAACCTGAGGAAACTAAGGAATAAATTCATGCCTCAACTGAAATAATGAAGGATTCTATGGGCAAAATATTGAGTGATGCAGAATGCATCAAATTAAGATGGAAGGAATATACAGTCTCTGCACCAAAAAGAACTAGTTGATGTTTTGGAAATGAATGGAATACAAATTTAAATCTTTCAGCAAACTGATGCAGCACTGAAGGCGCTCACTCAGCTATGCCAAGAAATTTGGAAGACAGCTACTTGAGTAAGATTGGAAAAGATGCATATTTGTGCCCATTTCAAAGAAAAGAGACCCAAAGGAATGTATAAATCATCAGGTAATATCATAATATATATATGGTAGTGACATTTTGCTAAAGATAATTTAAAACAGCTGCAACAGGATATCTACAAGCAACTGCAAGTGGTTAAAGCCAGATTCAGACTAGGATGTGAAATGAGGGCTATCATTGCTGATATAAAATGGATCTTGATGGAAAGCAGAGAATACCAGAAAGATGTTTATCTGTACTTTATTGACTATGCAAAGGCTTTGAGTGTGTGGATCATGGAAAACTATGGACAACATTGAGAAGAATGGGTTTTCCAGAACATTTAATTTTGCTCATGAGGAACCTATACATAGACTAAGAGGTAATTGTTAGAACAGAACAAAGGGACATTGAAATTATGAAAGTTGTGTGCCAGGCTTGTATTCTTTCACCATATTTATTTAATCTGTATCCTGAGCAAATAATCTAAGAAGCTGGATTATATGAAGAGTTTTATGGCATCAAGATTGAAGGAAGACTCATTAACAACCTATGATATGCAGATGATACAACTTTTCTTGCTGAAAATGAAGAGGATTTAAAATACTTACTGATGGTGATCAAAGTCCACAGTCTTCAGTATCTGTTGTACCTCAACGTAAAGAAAACAAAATTACTCACAAATGGGACGATAAATCACATGTTGACAAATGGAGAAAAGACTGAAGTTGTCAAAGGCTTCATTTTGCTTGAATCCACTATCAACGCTTTTGGAATTAGCAGACAACAAATCAAATAATATATTTAATTAGGCAATTGTTCTGCACAAGACTTCTTTAAAGTGTTGAAGAACAAAGATGTTAGTTTGAGGACTAAGGTGCACCTTATCCATGCCATGTTATTTTCAGAAGCTTCGTGCCAGGACCATTTGCATGGGAAGGTTAGACAGTGGAGGAGGAAGACTTTAGAAATTTGATGGATTGAGCTGTGGTGTTGGTGAAGAATACTGATAATATCATGGACTGCCAGAAGAATAAACAAATCTTTGTTGGAAGAAGTACAACCAGAGTGTTTCTTAGAATCCAGTAAGGGAGACTTCATCTCTCATACTTTAGACATTTTATCAGGAGGTACCAGTCCCTAGAGAAGGACATCATGCATGGGAAAGTGGAGAGTCAGTGAAAGGTGAGATAGATTGGCAGAGTGGTAGCATCAAGGGGTTCAAGCATAACAACAATTACAAGGATGGCACAGGACTGGACTGAGTTTTGTTCTCTTGTGCATACGGGTTCAATTAGATGGAACTGACTTGATGACACCTAGCAAAAACAAAAACATAGAGAAGAGAATAAAAATTATGTGTAACTATCCTCAAAGGGACCCATTCTTTAAATATTGTTACCATCTTCCCTATATACCATAGGACAAATTGATAAGATTTTGTATGAATACATCAGGAGCATTTTCCTTTGAGGAAGTTTTGAAAGGATGTGGTTGGACAGCACCTCACTGTGAATTGCACAGATCTAGGTACGTGCCACAGAGGGAATCAGGGATGACAGTGCTGAAACCTGAAAATACATTGAAAGGACCAATGGGCATTACACAAGACAGTCTACATTCACTTTGCCATTTGCCAGAGTGTACTTTGGACTTGTTGTTGTTGTTGTGAAGTGCCATTGAGTTGGTTCTGACCCATAGCCACCCTGTATAGGGTTTCCGAGTAGTAGCTGGTGAGCTTGAACCACCGACCTTGCAGTTCAAACAGCTTTGCAGTCTGATGCATTAACCCACAGCACCACACCCGGACTTGTTGTTAGGGGCCATCAAGTCTATTCTCACTCATAAGTGATCCTTTGCGCAACAGAATGAAACACTGCTCCTGCGCCAAGCTCATAAGTGGTACTAACTTTAAGCACATTGTCGCTGCCACCGTCTTAAACCATCTTTTTGGGAGTCTTCCTCTTTTTCTCTGATCCCCTCTTTATGAAGCATGATGCCCTTCTCCAGGGACTAGTCCCTCTAGAAAACATGTCCAAAGTATGAAAGATGAAGTCTCACCATCCTGGCTTCTTAGGAGCATTCTGGTTGTACTTATTTCAACACAGAGTAGTTTGTTCTTCTGGCAGGCAATAATACTTTTAATATTCTTCTCCGATACTATAATTCAAATGCATTGATATTTCTACAGACTTCCTTATTCATTGTCTGACTTTCACATGCATGTATGATTGAAACTACCATGGCTTGGGTCAGACTCACCTTAGTCTTTAATTGATATATTTTATTTTGGTTACTTTAGATAGGTCTTGTGTAACAGATTTGCTTAATGTAATATGTCATTTGATTTCTTGCCTGCTGCTTCGTGAATTCAAGCTAAATGAAGTCTTTGACAGCTTCAGTCTTTTCTCCATTTATCATGATGTTATTTATTGGTCTACTTGTGAGCATTTTTCCCTCCTTTATATTGGGCCTAGGAATGGGTTTCATACAACTTATTCAAATCATGTTGCCTCCTTGGTTCTTAGCTTATTCCTTTGTACAATCAGAAAGCTTGACTTACTCCATCCTTAAATTTCTCTTTGGCCTATGAGTTTGTTCCGCTTGATAAAGAATGTTGATTGTTGACATTTTTCCTTCCCTGAGTTCTCTCAAGGGTCAGGTCAGGGTCAAGCATGAGAGCTCCCAGATCCAAGATTTTCTTACTCCAACCCTCAGAGGAGTCCTAAAATAGAGTAGAATTGGTGGGTTCTACATCATTGAGAAGCAATTTATGGGAGGAAGAGCCTGAAGTCACACTCAGAAGATGGCATTCAAGTCCAAGCAAAGGATTTCTGAGCAAATGATTCAACCTCCCTAAACTTTCATTTCCTAATCTGGCTAATAGGACTAATTCTACATGCTTCAAAGTGTGATTGTGAGAATGTGTCACTGTATGTGGGACTTTTTTTATAAATTCAAATATAATTTAAGCCCTAAGTTAGCAACAGTGTGACTCCTTAAAATGAAAATGTGATTGCTTATTAATAGTTTTTCTGTTTAATTTCTTTAACAGTGCTTTTACTTTTCAGAAGATGTTTCTCTTTATTATTCCTTTGCAACATTTACCAGGAACTGGGAGAAATTGTCATGAGGTACTGGTCTAATTTTCCCAGTATATGGAGACTCAGTATTCCACTGACTTACACAGGGTATACAGTGATTTAATTGTCTGCTGATCTTTACAGACAGAACCTAAAATTACATTTTGTTGTTGTTAAGTACCGTTGAGTTGGGTCTGACTCACAGAGACCCAGGGTTTCCAGTCAGCAGCTTGTGGATTTGAACCTCCAACCTTTTGGTTAGCAGCCCAGTGCTTATCCAACAGCATCACACCAGGTGCACAAAATTGTATTTATCCTTATGTAATTTATAGATTTTACAACTTAAGTCTTAGGTTCTTAGTTTTACCTTGAACTAACAAAGAACCTCCAAGTCTTACGTAGAAGGCAGGGTTAGACTGGCATTTTTAAAGCTCTTTTCAGCACTGTTAATCCATTATTTTGAGTGTTCAGAAGACATTTATATTGTCTGGCAACTGGCCGTGGTTTTAAGTACACAGACAATAGTCTCAGCTTGTTCACTGATTACAGGATTGGTTTTCTTCCAAGAGGCAGGTTCTTCACTGGCTGTGGGTATGAGATATGGTGATGAAGCTGCTCTCTGAATCACCATAGCCACAGCCCCCCTCTTTAGTAGACAGTATTGTAGGCAGGCAGCTCTTTTTCTAGCTTTCTGGGGAAACTGGATACTGTGGCCTCTTTCATCCCAACACCCAGAGAATATTTTTGTTTATGTCTGGAGGTAACAGAGAAAGAGTTCTTTCCCTCACACAATATACTCTGTTTGGTACATTCACAAGGGTACATTCATAAGAAAGAGATAGCAAGCAAGACAAGATGGTGTGGGGAGGGGTTAGGTTCAGGTGTAATATTCTGCCTCTAAGTTTTCCTGTTGAGGGAAGATTCAGAAATGGCTTCAACAGATTTGGAAGAATGAAGAGTTGAAGGAATAGGGGAGAAAGGGAGGATGCTCTAGGCAAAAGGGTGTGGCTTGCTTTGGCTCCTTAGTGCTCTGACTTAAAAAGATTCATGTATCTCTGTGACAGAGCCCCATCCACAGTCAGGAGATTCTCCTGTGAGGGCTGACAGATGGGCTTTGAGGTCCCAGTTCCTGTATGAGAAAACCAGATAAGTACAAGAACACAGGGCCCTGTACTGATAACAACATTCATTCTTCCTGCACAGCAGAGCCAGCTCTGGCCACCATGTTGAGAGAGAATATCTAGAGCACTGTGGGATAATGGATAATGCATGGATTGCAAGGTTGGTTTGAACTGCAAGGCCAGTGGTTCCAATTTACCAGCCAGTCCTCAGAAACCCTAACTAGGGTTAGAAATTGACTTGATGGCATTTAACAACTGCACCAACACACGGGCAACATAGTTCATAAGCTTCCACTTGCTTCCAGGCATTGCCTGCAGTAAATGGGGTGTCATTCTGTGATATTATCCCCAGCACCCTTCATACCTTTAGATACCACTTACTTTAACCTGATTGACTTTTGACTTTTGTGAGCACTTGCATAAACTTAAGTAATGCATTCTGCAGGGGTGTGTTGCTTTCTTGAGGCCTCAGTCAACTGTTTACCTAGTGCTCAGCACAAGAGATCCCTTTGCAGTGTCCTTCACATGCTGAACCCTCTACTCTCAGTGGGACCCTCACATACCTGCTGAGATTCAATTCTGAAGGTTGGTCCTGGTCTGTCTGCAACAAATGGGCAACATCCTTCTCTCTTTCAGGGAATGCCATTGATATTTGCATCATCATCCAGGCTATCATTCTTTCAGCCTCATTTGACACCTGACT
>NW_006408676.1:3962094-3965454 GCF_000296735.1 Chrysochloris asiatica | reverse complement strand
CCTGTACAGGGTCGCTCTGGGTCGGAACCGACTCGATGGCACATAGCAGCAACAACAAAGCAGTGTTCATTGTTGTTAAATGCTTTCTAATCAGTCCCAACGTGCAGAGACCCTGTATGAGGTTTCCAAGGAGCAGCTGGTAGTTTGAACTGCCAACCTTATGGTTCAAACTGACCTTGTAGTCCAGTGCTTTAACTTACAGTACCACACCAGGACTCTAAAGCAGTGTTTACCACATAGTAAATATTTATGTTTTTATCTGTCCAACAGATGTTCATAAGTTCTTTTATTTAAAAATGTCACTCAATCAATTGGGATTCATGGCAATCCATTATGTAGAGAGTAAAACTACTTATTGTTGGTTTTTTTGGTTTTGTTAAGTGTGTTTGAGTCCATTCTGATTCATAGCAACCCTGTATAGGGTTTCTGAGGAGTGGCCAGTAGGTTTGAGCTGCCAACATTTGGATAGCAGTCCAGTGCTCATACTACAACGTTAATCTACCATGTCGTTGTTGTTCTTAAGTGTTACCCAGTCAGTTCCAACCCATTGTTGTTGTGTTGTTGTTATGTGCCGTGGAGTCGGTCCCGACTCATAGCAACCCTGTACAGGGTTTCCGAGCCATAGCGACCCTTTATAGGGTTTCCAAGGAGCCATTGGTGAACTTGAACCACCAACCTTGCGGTTCATACTGACTTTGCAGTCCAGCATATTAATCTGCAGTACCCCAGCAGGACTCCCAGGGTTAACTTGTGTGTGTGTGTGTGTGTGTGTGTGTGTGTATGAATTGGGTGAAGGTTTTTTGTTTTAGTTTTTAACTTTCTTATTGTGAATTGAGTGAAGATTTACAGAGCAGATTATCAATCTTATATTCAACAAACCGTACATTTTCATCTCAATGATTGCATTCCCCTCCAAGTAACATCACTCAACCATTTCTTTGCTGTGTTTGTTTCCATTCCTCCTTCGTTTCTAACCCTTCTGAAGTTTGTCTTGGGTAAATGCTGCCCTTTTGATCTTAAATGTTTGACCATTCTGTGGTGTCCATATGTCACATGTTGTTGTCCCCCATCTTCTGCTTGGCTCAAAATTGAGTCTCGGGGGTAAATTCAGTTCCAGACCTAAAGGGTGATGAAAGGGCATAGTCTCAGGGCTCCACCAGTCTCTGTCTGACCAGTAAGCTTAGCATTATTACTGATATTGAGTTTTATTCTATATTTCTTCCCAATCTATCCAGAACTTTCAAATCTGCTCCATTTCAGATCAGTTGGTAGTGGTAGCTGTATCCCATCTAGTTTTTCTAGTTTCACGGTCATGGAGACTGATGGTCTATGGGCCATTAGCCCCTTGGACTAATTGTTTCCAAGCTTCTTCACTCTTCATGGTTCTTTCCTTGGGACAGGGAGAGCCCAATGTTGCACTTTAGATGGATGGTGTTCATGAACTTTTGAGATCCTAGTCTTCACTCAGTATGAAGGTTTTTAATGGATAGATAAAACTTTTCTTACATTTATTAAATGCCTAATCCATACCTGGAGTCCTGTTCTGGTGCTATAAGATAAGCACTGGGCTGAAAGGTCAGCTTGAACTGCAATATTGGCAGTTCAAACTCACCAGCCACTCCTCAAAAATCCTAATCAGGGTTACTATGAGTTGGAACAACAACCCATATCTAGCAGTGTAGTAAGATACAACCCCTGCACTCATGGGTACCCCTAGCTGATGAGGCTCTTTGTAAATGCTTTTCCCTATTAATCCCTCCTTCCTGTCCCATTTACCAGTTCTCAGTTATGAGCCATTCTGGGTGCCAGTTGATGCCAGGAGAAGATTTCAAAATTGCAACCACAACAAACTGCATTACCCTTCATATGGACAATCTATAATTGCCTGTGATAACAGGGAACTGCTAAAGCATGCTGATCTCTGTGTCTCTTCAGGAAGACTTCCAGAAGATGCCCTCTGGGGGAGAATAATGTAGTTGCCAAGGAGAGGAGAGCCAAATCCATTTCATCACCTCTTATCCCACAGAGCAGTGAACCTTTTTTTCCATTTGGCATTCTGAACTTTTCAGCTTCCACAGACTACATCATGGACAATTTTTATAGCTACATTGGCCATGGCCACTCCTGCCCCTAGATGTGGGAATTAGCCCAGGAGTCTTTTTGTCCTAATAAAGGAATATGATCTTCCAGCTTCAGTCAGGAAACTGGGGGAGGGCTATGCAGTACTGAAACATGACCACCAAGTGGAGACAAACTTCCATCAATGAACCTAGAAAATGGGATGGTGATAAATAACTACTTCAACCCTTCAGCTTTCTGATTCCAGAAGCCCCTTGCTTTCCTTGTCCCTGGCAATCATAAGTCTCTGGTGCCAGCCTTATTCACCCTACTTCCCTCTCTTGTTCTCAGTCTCTGTGTCCTCATCTCCCTCTGTTCTTTTCTTTGAGAAAACAGTACTATCTCAGGTGGTTTAGTCTACAGCTTTTAAAAGACGATTCTGAAGCAGCATCTGTCTAGCCCCAACTAACCATGACACATTCAAAAGATCAAATCCCACTCATGTTTAACCAGTTTGATGTAGCATTATGAACATTTCTCTGAATTCAGGACTTACTTTGAAGATCTAGCTCATATTAATAATCAAAAGCTGCTCTGTAAATGACCTTTTTAAAGAATAAGGTGGATGACAACCAGTCAGCAGATAAATAGGACCCAAAGTCATATCTCACATTCCATTAAAGTGGGCGCTAATGCGGATATGCCTCATTGCTCTCACTGCAGAGCTTACTGCAAAGCACGCAGGCCCTTGGATACTGCTTTCAAGACCTTCACTAGACTATAGCATGCATTTGTTCATTTGTAATACACACCCCAGACAAGTCTACTGTGCTTAAAAACAGCACCATGGGCAATAGAAAAGAAGTCCATATGGCAGTTAGGGCCTGGGCCCAACTATTTGGTTGCTTCAGTATCCCTTGTAGGACACAAAAATATAAAATCACTGCCATTGAGTTGATTTGGAATAGTAGCAACTCTATAGGACAGAATAGAACTGCCTCAGAGGGTTCTCAATGCTCTAAGTTTTCCTCCTGCAGAGCAGTTTGTTGGTTCAAACTACCGACCTTTTAGTTTGCAGCCACGTACTTATCCACTATCCCACCAGGGTTCTGCCATATCTCAGGACCTTAGCTGTTATGGTTAGTTTTCATATAATAGAGCAAGGATGAGCCTGCCCACCAGGGTGGATATTATTGGAGGGGCAACCCCCTTAGCATTGCTGAAAGGATAAATAACTTTGTAGTATAAATCAGGATTTTTGTAAAGAAAACAAAAATCCTCACCACTGGACCAATAAACAAC
>NW_006408676.1:3958469-3961639 GCF_000296735.1 Chrysochloris asiatica | reverse complement strand
GAAGGGTCAGAGAAAAAGAGGAAGACCCCCAGCTAAATGGGCTGGCAAAGAGAGAGCATCAATGGGCTCAAGTGTGACTACAATTGTGAGGTTGGTCCAGGACCAGACATTGTTTCGTTCTGTTGTGCATATGGTCCCTAAGAGTAAGTACTGACTTGATGGCACCTAACAACAACAACAACAACATAAATCAGGAATACAACCTGATTCCTTAAAATTTCACCAGACAGATGAAGCACAGATAGAACAAAAGTATGTTTGTCTCTATAGACCTTATGAGGTCATCTTGAAAATGCTCACACTGGGAAAATCAACAAAAGACTCCAGTCCCACGTGGAAGACATGAAGGTGGTTGCTATAAGGTTGCAGAAATCCACTTACAGAGGCTATGGTGTGAGAAAAGTTATCCGGGCTCAGGTTCGGGTACAGTTATCAAAATGGGTATCAATGTTGTGGTTGCTGAAACAGACTGTTGTTAGTTGCCATCAGAACAAGTTCGATTCAGAGCAATCTTACGCATAACAGAATGAAGCATTGCTTGATTCTGGGCCATGTTCATGATTATTGGTACCTTTAAATTCATTGTCTTGGCTAATGTGTCCATCGGTTTCATCAACGGTTTCTCTCATGTTGCTGAGCCTTTTACTTTACTAAACGAGATGTCATTTTCTGGTCATTGATCTTTCCTAATGACATGATCAAAGTAAGTGAACTGGCCACACCAATCTTAGTTCTAGGAAGCATTTGGTTTTTGTTTGTTTGTTTGTTTGTCTTTTCTCAAACTGTTCCCTGTCTAAAATTTTAATTTTATTTGTTTTGCTGTTATTGAGATCATGCATAGCAAAGTATATACCAACTTAATGTTTTCTACATGTAACTTAAGTGACATTGATGACAGTCTTAATGTTAGGCAACAGTTCTCACCCTCCTCTTTTGAGCTGAACCTTCCCCATTAACGTAAATTCACTTCCCTTAAGGTTCCTATATAATATTTTGAGTTGTTATTTATTTGAACCCATGCAGATAGTTCTTAAAAGAACATAATGTTCAAGGCAGACTTTTTTTTTTTTTTTCCTAGTTAAGCTTAACTATTGTTTAGTTTTAAGAAGACTTCAGGGGATATTTTTGGTTTAAGGTTTAAAGATTATCTTATGTGGCACTGTAGGGTAAGTGTTGGGCTGTTAAACATAAGGTCGGCAGTTCAAGCCCATCAATTGTTCTCAAAAACTCTATACAAGGCCACTATGTGTCAGAACCAATCCAATGGAACACAACAATAACATAGTTACAGGAGTTCATCCAATCTTAATGGCTTCAGGAAGTCTGGAGTCCTTAAGAATTTAAAATATGTTTGCATTTTACCTCTTTGGGTCAAGATTTTTCTGTAGAATCTCTGATAAAAATGTTCAGTAATAGTTAAGTGACATCAAGTTAGTTTTGACTCATAGTGACCCAGTTTAGGGTTTCCAAGGAGCGATTGTGGGCATGAACTGCTGACCCCCCCTGGTTAGCACTCTTGTGCTTGTCCTACAGTACTGCACCAGGACTGGTAGCTGGACACTAATTCTTCTGATTTGTTCCTGGAAACAAGTAGCCTATATTTTATATCTCCCTTCTATTCATGATGCTCCTTCTTCTATTGCTCTAGGCAAATGGAGACCAATTGTTGTACCTTGGATGGCTGCTTGTAAGTTTTAAAACCTGAGATACTATGCTACAAATTATTGTTGTTAATTACCATCAAGTTAGTTCCAAATCATGCCACCCTGTATAGAGCTTCTGAGGAACTGTTGGTAGGTTTGAATCACAGACTATTTTTGGTTACCAGTCCTGTGTTTATCCTTTAGCACCAAAACAGGACTCCATGCAATAAGCAGGGAAGTAGAAAAGAAGCATTAAACATGTTAATAGGCCAATTAACATGGTATCACAAGATACCATCACCTTAAACCGCCAAACCATGAAAACAAATCCCATGAAGATTTTTGTTGTACATAAGCAACTTTAGCAGATACTCTGTTTTTAATTGTTGTAAATGTATGTATCACACAACTTTTTTTTTTTAATATTTTATTGTGAATTGTAGGATAGTTTGCATGAGAGAACTTTAATTCCAATTTAACTTTTTTCAGGTGTACAACTTACTGACAGTGATTACAATAATGCTATATTCTTCCATTAATCAACACAATATTTTCATCACCCCTCTTCCCTGCTTCTCTACCATCCCTGTTAACCACTAATAAACTTTGTTCTCTATAATTTGCATTTTCTGGTAACTTTTTGAAATTTACATTTAAAAATTAACTTCTTTTTAAGTGAGGTCATGCAGTGTTCCGCTTTTTGCAGTTGACTCTGCTCCCTCAAAGATTTACAGCCTCAGAAACTCTGTACAGATCCCTAGAGCTGGAACCAACTCCACAGCATTTAACAATAATAACAGTGTCTCCCAGCACGTTACATATAGTAGCATGGATCGAGATTTCATTTCTCTTATTTACTGAGCAGTGTCCCATTGTATGTATGTACCGCATTTTGTTCATCTATTCATCTGTTAATGGGCACTTAGGTAGCCTCCATATTTTGACTATTGTGAATGGGCACTTGTGTGCATGTCTCTATTTGAAGATCTGTTTTCCATTTCTCTCTTATACCTATGAATGGAACTCCTAGGTCATATGGTAGTTTATTCTTTAGTGTTTTCAAGAAAGTCACACTGCTTTCCACAACGGCTATACCTTCTACAGTTCCACCATTAATGGGTAAGATTTCAAATGTCCCCAAATCCTTGTGAACATTTGCTGTTGTTTTTATTTTCTTATTAGTAGTTCTGGTAGTGTAGGGATTACAAATTGGACTGCTAATCTCATGTCAGCAGTTTGAAACTACCAGCCGCTCCGTGGGAGAAAGATGAGGCTTTCTGAGCCCATAAAGATTTACAGCCTGAGAAACTCTGTACAGGGTCGCTATGAGTTGGAACCGACTCAATAGCACATAACAACAACTACTACCCTACAGGAAGTGAAATTGTATCTTGTTATATTTTTTATTTGTGTCTCTCTGATGGCTGATGATGCTGATCATATTATCATGTTTGTTGTTGTTGCAAGGTGCCATTGAGTTGGTACCGACCCATAGTGACCTTATGCACAGCAGAACAAAGCACTGCC
>NW_006408676.1:3942830-3957484 GCF_000296735.1 Chrysochloris asiatica | reverse complement strand
TTTTGTGAAATGCTTACTCATGTCCGTTGTCCATTTTATGGTTGGGTTATTTGTCTTTTTCTGGTTAAGTTATCCAAGTCTTCTATATATTTCTGTTACTAAATTTGTGTCAGATACATGGTTTTTTAGGCTATTTTCCCCGACGGCATCTTCTCCTTTTACTTTTTCTGGGAAAGTCTTTTTGATAAACAAGTATTTTTAATCTTTATGACCTTCAATATACTTACTTTGTCTTTTACTGATTGTGCTTTCATTATTGTATTAAATAATACACTGTTAAAACAGTCAAGCAACACAACATTGCTCTTGCATTTTCTTCTAAGAATTACAGTTCTACTTTTCATAAGGAACACTCTTGCCCTATGAATAGGATAGAAGCCCAAAACAGAAACTGGATAAGGGAATAAAGGCTGATCTTGTGATAAAGCTGATGTGATATCGTCTCATGCATACTGCATAGTAATTTCTGTAACTAGGTGTCAATATGGGTGGGAGGGAGTGCAAATTTGGGAATCAGGCAAGATAAAACTTTTTAGATTGAGAACTTTATGTAAGTGATTTAAAAAACTGGATATGAGTATGTGCTACAGGAAAGTAGGATTCAGAGTCCTTGTTCTTATTAGATCCTATCTAAGCACTGGACTGCTAATTGCAGGGTTGGTAGTTCAAAACCACCAGTCACTCCTTGGAAACTGTATACAGGTTGTTATGAGTCAGAACCAATGCAGCAGCATGTAACAACAAACAACATCACTTGATAAAGAATCCTGTTGGTGCTGTAGGATAAGCACAGGACTGCTACGGCAAGGTTTTATGTGCATATGAGGTTACTGAAAATACCAAGGCTTGGGTCAGGGACACCTTAGTCCTCAAACTGTCATCTTTGCTCTTCAATACTTTAAAGAGGTCTTGTGTAGCAGATTTGCCTAATGTAATACATCATTTCCTTTCTTGACTGCTGCTTCCCTGAGTGTTGATGGTTCATCCAAACAAAATGAAGTCATTGACTACTTCAATCTGTTTTCCCATTGATATGGATGCTTTTTAATGGTCCAGTGGCAAGGATTTTTGTTTTCTTTACATTGAGGTGCAAGTCATATTGAAAACAAATAATCAGAGAAGTTGGATTATGTGAAGTAAAACGTGGCATCAGGATTGGAGGAAGGTTTATTAACAACCTGTGATATGCAGATGATACAACATTGCTTGCTGAAAGTCAACAGGGTTTAAAATACTTATTGATGAAAATCAAAGACCACACAGCCTTCAGTATGGTAGACCACAATAGCTTTCTTCCAAGGTACTTCTGGGTGAATTTGAATCTCCAAACCTTCATGTAGCCACTGAGTACTTAACTATTCGCATCAACCAGTCACTTTATGCTGTTGTTGTTGTTGTTGTTAGGTGCCGTCAAGTTGGCACTCACTCATAATGACCCTATGAACAACAGAACAAAACACTGCCCAGTCCTGTGGCAATCTATCTCATTTGGGGTATTCCTCTTTTTTGCTGACCCTCAAGTTAACCAAGCATGATGTGCTTTTCCAGAGACTAGTCCCTCCTGATACATTGCCCGAAGTATAAGACAAAGTCTGGCCATCCTGGCTTCCAAGGAACATGTTACCTGTACTTCTTCTTCCAACACAGATTTGTGTGTCTTTTTGGCAGTCCATGGTAGTTTTTAATATTCCCCTCCAACATCATAACAAATGCATCAATTCTTACATGGTCGTCTTTATTCATTGTTCAACTTTTATGTGCATATGTTGTTGTTGTTTTTGTCAGGTGCCATCGAGTCGGAACCGACTCATAGTGACCCCATGCACAGCAGAACGAAACAATGTCCGATCCTGGGTCAACCTCACTACTGCTGCCACACTTGACGCCATCAATGATGCCACCTGGCTGATCCATCTCGTTGGGGGTCTTCCTCTTTTCTCTGACCCTTCATCTTACCCAGCATGACATCCTTCTCCAGTGACTGTTCCCTCCTGACAATATGTCCAAAGTATGAGAGATGAAGTTTAGCCATCTTGGCCTCCAAGGAGCACTCTGGCTGCACTTCTTCCAAAACAGATCTATTGGTTTTTTGGCAGTCCATGGCACTTCTGGTATTCTCCTCCAATACCACAATTCAAAGGCATCAATTCTTCTACGATCTTCCTTATTCACTGTCCAGCTTTCACATCCATATGAGGTTATTGAAAATATCAAGGCTTGAATCAGGGACACCTTAGTCCTCAAATTGACATCTTTGGTCTTCAACACTTTAAAGAGGCCTTCTTGTGCAGCAGACTTGCCTAATGCAATATGTCACTTGATTTCTTCACTGCTTGCTGAAAGTTAAGAGAATTTAAAATACTTATTGATGAAGATCAATGACCTTTGGTATGGGTTGCACCTCATGCAAAGAAAACAAAAATCCTCACCACTGGGCCAACAAATATCATCTATATAAATGGAGAAAAGATAGAAGTTGTCAAAGACTTCATTTTGCTTGGGTCAACCATCAACACTCATGGAAGCAGCAATCAAGGCACGTTATAGGCTATATCAATAACACTGAACACAGAACAGACTAAAGCTCCTCCTATAAAAATGTATTATCACATCAGTTTCTAAGAAATTTGTGTAACATTGTTCATATCCCTTCTTATAGCTAAAAAAGTTCCTATTCCTCCCTTTCTTTGGACTTTTTCAAAGATTTTACTGAAATATTCACTCCCTAATGCTTTAGACTTTTTTCTTGTTCCTTTTTTTAACTGTGCAATAAACATGCATGTGAAAACTGGAAAATGAACAAGAAAGGTCAAAGAAACATTGATGCCTTTGAATTATGGTGTTGGTGAAGAATGTTGGATACATTGTGGGTGCCAGAAGAATGAACAAATCTATCTTGAAAAAAATTACAGCTATTTGAACGCTCCTTAAGAGATGATTAGACATTGTTTTACATATTTTGAGTATGTTATCAGGCAGAACAAGTCCCTAAAGAAGGGCATTATGATTGGAAAAATAGAGGATCAGCAGAAAAGAAGAAGACACTTACTGAGATGGATTGATACAGTGTCTGCAACAGTGAGTTCAAATATAGCAATGATGGTGAGGCTAGCAGAGGACTAGGCAGTATTTTGTTCTGGTAATTAACTCGAGGGCATCTAACAACAATGAGCAAACATGCATCAATAGGACAAAGAGAAGAAAGTAAAATCAAGAGCCCTGTCCTTTTTGAGGAAGAGGTGAGAGGATCCCTTTTGCAGAGCACATTAAAATAATTTATGGGAACTTCTCTCTTCCTGCTAAGGAGATGGTCAAAATGAGAAGATAAATCTTTAAAAGAATAATGTTTTTAGAATCAGGTTCCTTGTCCTCAGATTCTTGATGTATGAGTGTAATAGTAGGTAAGACACATAGTGAAATATACATGAGATCTCCTGAGAAGAGAATAGCAGAGTGGTGGAAATATTAGTGTTTACATCAAAACTCAATTGGAACACTCATTTCAAGATGATAGTTTATTATAGTGAATGCAATTTAGTTCCACAAGGATATTTTCTTTCTGTCTCTAAGACTCTCCCCTTGCTTATCCCCATTTCATTTCCCTTTCTCCCTACTTCTCTTTCTTCCAAATCTAAACATAAGAATTGAAAGCACAGCCACCATGCGATTTGTCCTTTATCGTAGCTGCAGCTTCTGCAGACAATAAAGGAACAAAAGAAGACTTCAAAGCCTTTGGGCACTGAAAATAATCCCCTCGTGTTGTGGAAACATTAACAATTTTAAATAGAGAAGAAACAGTGGCAGAAAGGACCAACAAAATGGTAGAAAAACCCAACGTAGTGAGCAGCCACAGCATGTAGTATCTTCCTCCCAGTTCTATAGCCCTTGCACTTATACAAACATTTTATAAGGATACGACTAATCCAAAGATGAGTGGTTGCAAGTTGATCTTGCTGGGAACACAGCATCCTCTGCAGCCCCAGAGGTAGTGGTCCTTCTGGTGAATGCAGGTGTGGACATGTTGTTGTTCTTGTTAAGTGCCGTGGAGCTGGTTCTGACCCATAGCAACCCTGTTATGGGGTTTCCAAGCCTTTTTAAATCTTTGCAGGTGCAGAAATCCTCATCTTTCTCCAGTTGAGGGGCTGGTAGTCTTGAGCCGTGGACCTTGTGGTTATAGAAATACCTTATATTTCAGAAGTAGAGAAGAACTACTATTTACATTGATGATTATGAGGGAGAAAGATGGTGCATGTCTAACAACTCTGATTAGTTCTCTTTGTCTTTACCCAAATTGTAAGCTTCTGTTTTGCTTAGAAGCTTGGTGGTGGTGGTTATGTGCTGTGGAGGTGGTTCTGACTCCTAGAGACCTTGTACAGGGTTTCCGAGGCTATAAATCTTTGTGGGAGCAGAAAGCCTCATCTTTCTCCCACAGAACAGCTGGTAGTTTTGAACTGCTGACCTTGAGGTTAGTAGCCTGATTTGTAGTCACTACGCTACCAGAGCTCCTTACTTAGAATCTTAGAAGCTGTTAAAACTGAAGTAGAGAGGTGGGAAGAGAAAATGAGAGAAAAGAAGAGAAGGGTGGTGAGAGGAAGAGAGAAGTAAAATGAAAGATTATGAATGTAAGAATTGGATTATTATTGTTGTTGTTAAGTGCCGTCGAATGAATGCTGACCCATAGTGACCCTGCATAGAGTTCCGGAGGAGTGGCTGGTGAGCTTGAACCTTCAATTTTGTGATTCAAACTGACTTTGCAGTCCAGCACATTAGCCCGCAGTGCCACACCAGGACTCCAATAATTGGATTCACCTCAAAAATCCTGTATTTTCAAGGAATTTATTATTAAGTTTACTGACGGCACTTAACAACAACAACATGAGACTCAGAGGGGAGAATGTCTTGACAAACGTTTTAGAGAATATTTGTAGCAAACTGAGGATTCAAAACCATAATTGCGGACTTCTTCCTCCAGTGAAATATATGGGCAGAAAGCTGAGGGAAGTAGAAATGAAGCATGCAACCATCTGGTGAACTCTCCAAAGTTGTGGTCCAGTAGTCAGGGATTGACATATGTTCTGTTGTTTCTATTTCATTTGATTATATCATCTAGTCATGAAGGGATCTGCAGAAATCTTCTAGTTTGATACCTATCATAAAATAGGGGAGGTTGTCCAGCTGTGTCCTTTGCTAATTACATACTCTCTTTTCACTCTGTTCTTAACTTTGTGAAATTCTCCAGACCTTGCACGTCTGCAGCTTCTTAAAAGGCTGGTTAGGCTCAGCTCTGTTGTGGCTTACCGTTACCTACTTGGTGATTTGTTACAGGACTTACATACAACAGTTTGCTCAATCTTCATAGCTGTTAAAATTACATAGTAATGACCACCCTTTGATAAAGTCCCATAAGTGGCAGAAAATATTTTCAATAGACATTAAATTCAACCAAAAATAATTGGTTAATGTTCAACCATTTTGGGAAGTAGTATATGATCAATAACCAGTGGTATTGAAAGATAAGATCCAACAATCTGCACTGAAGATAGAGATGGTAAACAAAGTTCTAGGAATTGATGGAATACCAATTGAAATATTTCAACAAATGACTGCTGTGTTGGAGGTGCACACTAATCTATGACAAATTTGGAAGGCAGCCTCATGGCCATCTGACTAGGAAAAATCCAAATTCATACTTACTCCAAAGAAAAATGATCAAGTGGAATATGGAAACTATTGAAGAATATCATTAATACTATACACAAATACATTTTCCCTGAAGATAATTTTAAAAAATGATTTCAGAAGTATATAAAAAAAGAAATGTCAGATTTCCAAGCTCAATTCAGAAGAGAACATGGAACGAGGTGTTTCTGATGTCAGAATGATCTTGGTTGAGAGCAGAGAATACAAGAAAGATGTTTACCTGTGCTTTTTTGAGCATGCAAAGGAATTCAGTGGTGTGAGTCATATAAACTTATGGATAACAGTGCAAAAAATGAAAATCTCAGAATGCTTAATTGTGCTCATCCAGAACCAGTATATAGAGCCAAAACCTATTTGAATAGAAGAATGAGTTACTGCATGGTTTAAAATTAGGAAAGGTATGTGCCAAAGATGTATTTTTATTTCTCTATGCTCATTCAGTCTGTTAACTGAGTAAATAATCTGTGAAGGTTGGGTATTTGAAGAAGAATTTGGCATCTGAATTGGAGGAAGACATGTTATGAAGAGAGCACACCTTGCTTGTTGAAAGCAAAGAAGACTTAAAGCACTTATTGATAAAAATAAAAGATTATAGCCTACAGCATGGATTACTCTTCAACATAAAGAAAACAGAAATCCCCACAACTGGACCAATAAACAACATCATGATAAATGGAGAAAAGATTGAATTTGTCAAGGATTTCATTTACTTGGATCCACAATCAACACCCATAGAAGCAGCTATCAAGAAATCAAATTATTTTCATTGGACACATTTGCTATAAAAGATCTCTTTAAAGTATTAAAGAGCAAATATGTCACTTTGAGGACCAATGTGCTCCTGACTCAATCCATGGCACTTGCATTTGCATCATATGTGTGTGAAAATTAGGCAACGAATAAGGAAGACCAAAGAAAAACTGATACCTTTAAATTATGATTGTTGTTAAGTGCCATCAAGTCAGTCCTGAGTCATAGCAAACCTGCATAGGGTTTCCAAGGAGCAGCTGGTGAATTTGAACCACCAACCTTGTGGCTCAAACTAACTTTGAGATCAAGTGCTTATCCTATAGTGCCACATCAGGACTCCTTGAATTATGGTGTTGGTGATGAAATTAAATGTTTCATGGGCTGCCAGAATAAAGAACAAACCTTTGTTGGATGAAGGACATCCAGAATGCACCTTAAAAGTGAGGATAGCAAGACTTGATCTCATTTACTTTGGACATATTATCAGAAGAACCAGTCCCTTCATGAGAAGACTATTATGCATGGTAAAATAGAGAGTCAGCAAAACAGTGGAAGACCTTCAATGACATAGATAGACACAGAGGTTGCAACAACGGTTTCAAATATAGCAACGATTGTGAGGACGGCACAAGACCAGGCAGTGTTTCATTCTGTTGTGTGCAGTATTTTTGTAAATTGGAACTTACTCAATGTTGTTGTTGTTGTTAAGTGCCGTTGAGTCGGTTCCAACCCATAGCAACCTTGAAGACCTCATCTTTCTCCCGCAGAGCAGCTGGTAGTTTTGAACTGCTGACCTTGAAGTTTGCAGCCTGATTTTTAACCACTATGCTACCAGAGCTCCTTAACTTACTCAGTGGCGCCTAATAAAACAATAGCAAATCCAACCATAGATTAGGTTTGATTAGCAATGTGATTTTCAAACTTTAGTCTTAGGACTGATTTACACTCTTAAAACTTAGTGAGTACAGTATAGCAAAGATATTTTGTTTATTGGGACACAGACACATAACATACTATTTTAGAATATAAAACTGTAAAATACTTTAAATAATTTTTCTTTATATATTTAAAATAGTAATAATAAGCCCATTACATGTTAGCATAAATAGAAAGTATCTATGAAACATTGAAAAAAGATCTATCTTAGAAGTGCAGATAGAATGCTCCTTAAAAGTCAGGATGCTGAGACTTTGTCTCTCATACTTCAGATATGTTATCAGGAGGGACCAGTCCCTGGAGAAAGACATCATGCTTGGTAAAGTGGAGACTCAGCAATAAAGGGGAAGATTCTCAATGTTATGGATTAACACAATGCAGCTACAATCAGCTCAAACATTAGAAAAATTGGAGATGGCACAGGACTAGGCAGTGTTTCATCTTGTTGTGCATAGGGTTATGCATCAGAACTTACTCAATGGCACCTAACAACAACAACAACAATGAAAAGTAATTACATTCATCAAAATAAACTAACAAAAATTAGTGAGAAGAGTGGAATTTTTTTAATGAATTTTTGTAAATATTTTAAAAGTCTACCCTAAGGAAACTGGTTTTTATATCTGCTTCTGGAATCAAAATGTTGCACTAGGTTGTTTCACTGGAAATATATGAAGAAAATCCGACCTAATTTAGATATACAGTTGGAAAAGGAAGGTGTGCTTTTATTGTTGTCATTGTTTTTAAGTGTCGTCAAATCGGGTTGATTCATAGCGACCCTGTATAGGGTTTCTGAGGAGCAGCTGGTGGATTAGAACCACCTGTCTTGCAGTTCACAGTCCAGTGCTTATCCGACAGTGCCACACCAGGACTTCAAGTACTTTAATAGCCTTAAAAAATTAATGGCATTATTCTTTGATACTACATTAAAAAACTACCACTTGCCAAGTTTTAAGATTAGTTGCAATACTGAATACAAAACGCTATCAATAAGCATATGAGTATTGTTTTGTTAAAAAACCATTGGCCTTTTCCTTTGAATGATATATTTGTAGAATTGTCTTTTATTAATTGAAAATATATATTAGTTTCCTGAGTTATGCTAATTTTATAAATGTTGAAATATTTTTGTACATTGTTGTTGTGGTTGTGTGCTGTTTAGTCAGTTCCAACCCATAGCAACTCTATGAAGGGTTTCCGATGAGCGGCTGGTGAGGTTGAACCACTGATCTTGCAGTTCAAACCAACAGTAGAGTCCAGCACATTAACCTACAGCAATATGACAAAATCATATTCATTAATATCACTGTATGATTCCAGTTATAATATTGAAGTATGGGCAAGCATGGCAAAAATTGTGAGGTTGGCGCAGGATCAGGCAGTGTTTTGTTCTGTTATGTACAGAGTCACTATGAGTCAGTACGGACTAGATGGCACTTAACAATAACAACAGCATGGGAAAAATATTGAATGATATAGGAAGCATGAAAAGAAGATGGAAGGAATATACATATTCATTGTATTCATGTCAAAAAGAATTGGTCAGCAGTCAGCCATTTCAGGAAGTAGCATATGATTGAGAGCCAATGGGATTAGAAGAAGTTCAATGTGCATTGGCAGTATTGGTCAAAACAAAACGAGGCTCCAAGAATTGATAGAATACCAACTGAAATGTTTCAATAAACAGTGTAGCACTGGAGGTGTTCATCAAGCTGTGCCAAGACATTTGGAAGACAACTACCTAGTTAACTGCAAAAAATGAGCACAAAATCATCCCTACTACAACATTCTGTACTTCTCAGCTGGGTTCGTTGATTCAGTGCAGTGGTCACATACAACTTAGACAGCATGCTAATAGTTATGGAGTTTATTAGAGAAGTCAATAGGTTACAATGCAGTATCAGAAATATTCAGGTCACAGTTTTCAATTCAGGACAGTCTCTCCACTGCTGTGCACACAGAAAGTCCTCTCTTGGGCGATCAACCCTTGGTCTGGTTTCTGCCCTACTCCAATGTTACAGACCTCTTTTAGGGCTGTTGGTAAATGCCCACAGGCACACAGCTATACTATAAGCTTCAGCCTGAAGGCACTTGGCTCTAGCTCTGCAAACCTAGCTCCCCTGCTTAAGTGCCTGGGCTGGGAAGCCCACCACCTTGGCTCACGCTGTGGCTCTTGATTATTCTATTGCTCCTCATCCATTCCTCTAGTGTCACAGATTTCTGTCCCTGGGTTTAGGACGTCCAATGCACAAGATTCTCAGGGCCCAAAGAATATGCTCCTCTCCAGGTCCTTCCTCTTTGTTCGTTGTGAGATACCCCATTCTGCTTCTACAATGACTCATTTTATGTCCATGTTATAATTCCAAGTTTTCACAATTAGCCCTGTTAACAAACACTAATAACTGAATAATATATCCATCCTTCTCTTACCTGACCCATCAGGAAAAAGACACTTGGTGGGAGGTTACAAAGACTGTGGCCAGAACAGGCATTAAATATATCCCTACGCTGCACCAGCTGACTAGAAGATATCTATGATTAAAAATTAGATTATAATCTATGATTTAAAAAAGGCAATACAATAAAATGCATAAGATAATATTACACCCACAAGTGATTTTTTTCTGAAAATATTAAAAAATGGATCCAGTAGTACATCAACAGTGCATTTCCAGAAATTCAAGTTGGATTCAGAAGAGGACATGTAATGGCATCATTGCTGATACCATATGGATCTTGGCAGCAGATTGACTGAAGCAGAGAATGCCAGAAAAATGCTTATCTGTATTTTATGGACTATTCAAAAGCATTCAACTGTGTGGGTCATAAGAAACTATGGATAACTATTGTGAAGAGTAAGAATTCCAGAGCACATAATTGTGTTTATGTGGAACCTGTACGCATAGACTGAGAAGAGGCAGTCATTTAAACAAAAAAAGGGAATATTGAATGGTTTGAAATCAGGAAATGTGTGCATCAAGACTGTATTCTCTTACCATACTTTAGTCATTTTGCATCCCGACCAAGAAATCTGAAGTGATAGACTCTATGTACAGAGCACAGCATCAGGAGCAGAGGAAGACTCATTAACAACCTGCAATATGCGGAAGACATATTGCTTGCTGAAACAAAAGAGGACTTGAAGCACTTACTGATGAAGATTCAAAAAAATAAAAAAATACAGACTCCATTATGGATTACAACTCCATTTAAAGAAAATAAATCCTCATAACTGGACCAATCAGCAGCATCATGATAAATGGAGAACATATTGAAATTGTCAAAGATTTCATATTACTTGAATCTACAATCAACATTCATGGAAGCAGTGATCAAGAAATCAAAGAATGTATTGCATTGGACTAATTTTCTGCAGAAGACTTCTTTAAAATGTTAAAGAACAAATATATCACTTTGAGGACTAAAGTGTACCTGACTTAGTCATCGTATTTTCAATTACTTCATATGCTTGTGATAATTGGACAATGAATAAGGAAGACTGGAGGAGAATTAATACCTTGAATTAAGATGTTGGTGAAGAATACGGAAATTTACAAGGATTGCCAGAAACATAAAGAAATCTGTGTATGAAAGAAGTACAGCCTGAATGCTCCTTAGAAGATAGGATGGTGACATTTCATCTCACGTACTTGGGACCTGCTGTCAGGAGGGACCAGTTCATGGAGATGGACACCATGCTTGTGAAAAAGTAGAGGGTCAGCAAAATAGAAGACATTCAATGGAATAGATTGGCACAGTGATTGAAAAAATGGGCTCAAATATAACAATCGTGAGGACAGCAAAGATCCAGACAGAGCTTCATTCTATTGTATATGGGATTGCTCAATGACACCTACCAGTAGCAACATAGTTCATAAAAAATTCTGTATATTGAAAGCTGTAAAGATATTAGTGGCCAATAAAAGTTTTTCAACATTTTATTAATTTTTTTACCTGAAAGCTAAAATTTTATCATTGGCAGCAGATTCTACTACCAGTTATTTTTCTTGGAGTGGTTTCATTCATTTTTAGATTTTTGAGAAAATGCCTGCCAAGTACTCAAGTCTAACTAACCATAGATTGTTTGACATTCTTTCAAGTAAAAATGATGCTTCATGAAAACAGCATTTAGTTCAGTTTGTGAGTCTAACATACAACTGTGCTTCCTTGACACAACTTCAGTATGTAACAGAAGTGCTTTGTGTGAATTTCATCACACATAATATTAAAAATATGTTTACTAAAGGGTTGAGATTTAGTACATTTTTTTTTTTTTTTTTTGCTGTTTCATCAAGGACATTCCTTTTACAAATATTTTTATTGTTTTTGGTGATTTTACACAGTAAATTGGGTTCCCATTTGATAATTTCTATACAAAATTTTCACTGACACTAGTTACATAGTTATATTTTTCCCAGTGTGGTAACATTCTCTTTAATTGTGTTTTGGTTTCTCTGTTTCCATTACTCTAGTTTCTCTGCCCATTCCCATGATCTTTTCATCTTCTCTTTAGAATAACTGTTAACATTTTGAACTCATACATACTGGTTTTTGGGAGAGTACCCTATATGTACATAATATCCTTTATTTTATGTGCTACTCCATTATTTTAATAAATGGTGATCTTAGTAGATAATTTCAACTCAAAGTTTTAAGAGTAGTCTCACGGAATCCTTTGGTCTCAACTAAACCAGTAAGTCTGGATTTTTAAAAGATTCTGAGTTTAGTTCCGTCTTTTTCTCCTGTTCTGTAAAGGTCTCTCTGTTGTGGTCCTGATCAAAACCATCAGTTGTCAAACTTGGGCATCATCTAATTCTTTTGGTCTCAGGGAAGATGGGATGGTAACTTGTGTAGACTACTAGCCCTCTAGACTAGATTTTTTTTTTTTTTCTGAGACTTTGATTTTCTTTTTACTGCTTTTGTTCCTGATAAATAAGACCAATAATTGTACCTTAAATGGTTAGTCACAAGTTTTTAAGACCCCAGAGATTACTCATTCCGATACAATGTAGAATTTGAATCTTGTGAACTATATTTTCACAAATAGACTGATTTGTCCCTTGAAACTAAAGTTCTATGCCTTCAAACCTAGAACATCAATCTCACAATATGTTTAGTTATGTCTCAGTATATGTCCCTGCACACACATATTTGTAATTTCACATATATATAGATCTATGCATGCATATATATACACGTGTACCTTCCTGTATAAGGAGTTCTGGTAGCATAGTAGGTTACAAGTTGGGTTGTTAACTGAAAGGTTAACAGTTTATTTCTATCAGTTGCTACATGGGAGAAAGATAGGGCTTTCTGCTCCCATAATGATTTACAACCTTGGAAACCCTATAGAGGGTTGCTATTAGGCTGAACCAACTCAACAGCATATAACGACCACCACAACCTACCTATATACCTATATGCTCATACATGTGCTTATGTGGCAGTATACTAATTTTGGGGTCTTTACTGGTATTTAAAAAAAAATTATATGTAAGATTAATGGAAACATTTTGTGTAAAATTGTAAAGAAAAGTAATGGAAATTTCCTGCCAACCTTTTTTTTTTTTTTGAAGCTTCCTCATATGTCAAATTCTGTAGTACAATAAAACCATCCTTTTCTCGTGAGTACTTCTTAATGGCATTATTTACTTTGGTCAAGCTGTGCTCATTATACCCACATTTGATGCTACTTTTTTTCAGCACCAAAAGCAGCAATAATAGATATTTAGGCATGATTTCCCTTTGTCACACCCACCCACTCATACCTGGTAACAACCAAGGAACACTGCCGTCTCTCTCTCCATACATCTCTTTTATCTTCTTATAAAAGTTTTGTTGTTGTTGTTAAGTACCGTGGAGTCGGTTCTGACTCATAGTGACCCTGAATAGGGTTTCTGAATCTGTAAATCTTTACAGGATCAGAAAGCCCATCTTTCTCCCATGGATCAGCTGGTAGTTTTGAACTGTCAGCCTTGAGGTTAGCAGCCCGATTTGTACTCATAGAATCACACAAAATTTCTGTTTGTGTGATTGACTTATTTCACTTAGCATTATGTCCTCTAGGTCTATCCGTGTTCTAATACCTCTCATAGACTCATTGTTGTTCTTTATGGTTGTGTAGAATTCCTTTGTATGTATCTACCACATTTTGCTGATCCATTCATTCAATACTTGGGTTGGTTCTCTCACCCCCCCCCCCTTTTTTTTAAAACTATTGTGTATAATGCTGCAATGAACATAGGTGTGTATATGCTTATTTTTGTCAATTCTATTAGGATCATAGGGTATATACCCTCGAGTGGGATTTCTAAATATATAGTTGTGGTGTAGTAAGTTGTTTTAATATGTTTCTTCAAGCCATAATCTTTATAAACTCTCAGCAAGCAATATTTTTGCCCTGATGGGTCTGGCTAAGATCAGATACTGACAGGATTACATGACTCAGATGTGAATGGGTAACAAGGTCAACTGCTTGTAAGACCCTGGAACTCGAATGTGTGTCATATGAGACATTTCACTAACCAAAATGGGGATCTCACTAACATCAAAGAAGAGCCAGGAATGAAGAGATAGAGTATCTGAAGGACTCTGGACTCATAGAAAGATAAAGGCTTTATGCTGATGGGCAGGGAACTGGTTTGCAAAATGTGTCTTTTGGTTGTTTAAATGGTTTTATATTCCTGTGTGTTTTTGTGTGCATGAGCAAAAGGGGATTGTAATTATTACTGTGAAACAAGATGTGATTGATTGAGTGCAAAACTGATATTCTGCCATATAGACTATCACTCGATTCACAATTAAAACTTTTTTAAAAAAGAAGAGGAGGAGCCAGGAGTGCAGTGCATTCTTTGGACCCTGAGATCCCTGTGCATTTAGCCTGTTCAACCCAAGGACAGAAAGCTATGACACCAAAGGAATGGCAGAGTTGCAGCAAAGCAGCAGTCTTTGCAAAGCAAAGAGCCAGAATATGAGCCAGAGGCAGAGCAAATAGAGTGACTTTGAGAAGGAAGGTGGGGTGCCTCCAGGCACTTTATTGGGTAGAGGAAGGGGGCTTATTTTACTGACCCATGAAGCTAAAGCCAAGTGCCTTCAAGCTGAGGCTTCTGGTGGCTCTGTCTTGTGGGCATTTACCATTAGACCTGAAAGAGCTTGGTAATATTGACTGGGACAAGAAAGACCTTTCTGTGGGCACGGCTGAGAAGTATCTGTCCTGACTAGAAGAACTGTGTACCGAGCATTTCTGATCCTGAATTACAACCTGTTAA